>NW_008607199.1:511-5662 GCF_000691845.1 Merops nubicus | reverse complement strand
CGCCAACCAGCCGCCAGCGCCGGCCGCCCCGCCGGACAGCGCCAAGAAGCACTGCTACCGGATAGAGAGCGACGACGACGACGACTTCGACAACGTGGGGAAGGTGGAGAGCCCTTTGGACTACAGCCTGGTGGACTTGCCCTCCACCAACGGACAGAGCCCGGGTAAAACCATTGAGAACTTGATTGGCAAGCCGAGCGAGAAGACCCAGGCCCCCAAGGACAGCACGGCCGGCGCCAGCCTGGCGCCCAACGGGACGGGGAGCGGGCAGGAGGCGGTAGGGCCGGAGGAAGATGAAGATGAACTTTTGAGAGTGACTGACCTTGTTGATTACGTCTGTAACAGTGAACAGTTATAAGACTTCCATTTTTGTGCTAATTTATTCCACGGTAGCTCATACCAGCGGGCCAGTTATTAAAAGCTGTTTTATTTTTCCTAGAAAATTCTCCACTACAGTATCACTTTTTAGAAGCAAGAATTTCACCAGTCCTGCAGTCTTTCTGTGAAGTGACCAGTTTTGAACTTTGAAGATGAATTGCTGTAAATTCCCTCTCTTACCCCCCTTCTCCTTCCAAGTCCATGGTCCTGGGTAATTTCACTCACAAAAACCTTATAACAACAAGAGATTTGTATATTTTTGACTTTATATTTCCTGAGTGCATACAAATTTGTGGAAATGGGTGGCCTAAGAAAGCATTCCAAATCGGTCAGGGCCCAAACCGGAACTGGGGTGGGCTTGGCTCAAGGGGTGGGAGGGGTGTGCAGAAGCACTTGTGCTTTAGCTTTTTCATATGAGATATATATTATATTTAAATGTTCACAACTTAGATTACAAATTAACAGACAGTTAAAAAAAAAAATTAATGTCTGTACTGTCGCATTTTGTGAGTTGTAGGTTAACATACCATAGCTCATTTTAGTAATCACCTTCATGGAAGCAGTTTGATTTTAATACTTGAGGCAAACAGAACTATTAGAGGCCGAGAAGGTACCATAAACAAGAACTCTGCTATCCATTATGACTTGCAGACTTTCCTAATAAACATCCTTTAAAGTGTTTGTACAGTAAAGTGTACTGTAATGAAGTTTCTGACGGTCGAAACACGCTAGCCATGAATTCACAGAGCTGTCTCATGCATAGTTCATCAGATGGTCTTTGGTGCACCATCATCAGGTGGTCCTCGGCCCTAGTGGGAGGACATCTCGCTGTGAAGTTAGTCTGTAAGCTGGATGCCATCTTGATGTGCTGCAAGCTTGTACAGACAAAAGAACCCTGCGGTAGCTGCCCGGCCACTCGAGTTTCACCACCTGTTGGAGTATTCAGAGCGAATGACGTTTGTACAAGCGGCATTGGCCACAGAGTGACAGTGAATCAGAGGATTGGGGGATTTTCAAATCAGCCGTGACTGGTCCATTCATGTCCTTAATATCTACTTCAAATTGAAGTAAACAAATGGAACAGTTTTCCTTTGGGAGGTTTTCCGTTTGGGGTTTGTGTGTGTTTTCGTTTTGCTTTTACTTATCTGCCTGGATGTATTAGCAGGTTTTGAATGTAGTGTCGGCCTTTGGCCATTAGAATTTTCTTAAAATACATTTTAATAATTGTCATGTGACCAACAGATTTCAAGAAGGCAGTATTTCTGAGAGAAAACGTTTGACTCCAAGACGTCTCATCAACTTTTTGAGCGGGCATGAAGTGATGTGTACTTTTATTCAAGAGAAAGAAAAAAAAAGATAAAAGACCCCAGCATGGGGCACATAAAAGAGCAGAACTGAAGTTTGTTTTGGGTTGCGTTCGGTTTTGTCTGTGCTCCGAATTAGGGTGCAGGCTGTAGCATTTGGATGTGTTGTACCACACAGACAGCTCGAAGCGATCTGCCAAACATTGAAATCCAAAAAGGTCACGTCTATTAATCCTTTTGCTCTGAGATTTGGATTTTTGACTGGTGTTTATGTCCGTTGCCGGCAACGGCTGCACCAGAACTGCTGCTGCCACCGAGGAGTGAGTTCTCCTTTCCTGCCCCACCTGATTCCCTTCCATTATATTGTATTTACTAGTCAGTCATTAAGCACTTCTGTTTTATTGTTATCAAACCGGCATTAGGCCTTCACTAAATACCTCTCTAGGAAACCTAGATCCAGAAGTTACCTACCTTCTGGCCTTGAAAGTCTTCAGTTTGTTTCCCCATCTCTTCCTCCACAAGTTCTATCAGAACCACTCTGCGACTCTTGCTCGTGTGGGTTCTAGCAGTGCACAAATCCTGCTGTAAGACTAGAATGGGCAGAGCACAAACAGATGCAGCTCACTCCTCATCTGCTCTGCTAAGCAAGCTTGTGATTTTAAAAAACGAGAAATCACTCTCTTATTAAAGAAGAACTTAATTCCAGTAAAGATTAAATATTTTTCCACCTTACCAATGTCAACTATTAACAGTTTTCATGAGCAGATATTAAAACAGGGTAGTGAAAAGTCACAGACATTTAGAACTGAGTTCTTAAAAGCCTGTGTAGCATTTTAAGCTACTCGAGCGTTTCTCTTGCTTAGGTGATGCATAAATGTAGTGCTTCTGTGTTTCTGATATTCTTCTGTCTGAAAACAAGCAAGAACACACAGCTTCCACTTTTCAATGTTAATACTTGCGAGCATTTTTAGTACTGGTGGTGCAACCAGCAGCACTGTGCAACTGGTGTTTTCTCACGTCCTTTGGCAGTGCCATAATCTTTTTTGCTTCAGCCTTTCGGTGTCTGATCAGTGCTGTAGCAAAATGCTCTTGCTTGTAGAGTCAACCCCTGGTGTTAAATATTTAGTAGGCAAGTAACTGTGAAGGTAGGAAAATACAAACGAGTTCCAAGACCAGCTATACCGACCATGAGAAAACTGGGTACCGAGTTAGGGCGTGATGTAAAAGCAGGGAAGACCAGGAAGCAGAATTGGAATGCTGAAGCTTACGTCAGGAGTGTTGTGTTGTAAAAATGCACCATGACAAGTTGTTACCAAATTTTACTTTCTGTAGGTCACTTTTCAAAAACAACTTTCCTGTCTTCTAAGAAGTCAGCTTTGGTACCTGAGACAGCTTCATCCTCTAGGGTCCAGACGTCCCCTTAGACCAGTGGGAATGTTGTGCAAGTAAAAACTGAAACAAAAAAAAAGCTTTAGGAAGTAAGCATTTTCAAACTCTTACTTCTCTCATTTCTAAGGCTTCCGCCTGGTGGGGAATGTAACATCTCCTGTTTGGAAAGATGCTGTTTTGTGTGGTGAGGGCAGCTGACTGCCACACAGGCTTCATGCTGTTACAGTCCCTGTGTGATTCCAGAGTGAAATGTCCTCCTGGTGTCCTCACGGTCTTCTCCTCTTCTGCACTTGTCATGAGATCAGCTAGCTGCTAAATGTCTTGAATAGTGATCACCAGGTATGGCTTCAGACTAATGGAATGTTCAAACTGTATGTGAAACAGTGAAAACTGGCCAGGAATTGTGTTTTTTTTTTTAACAGAACAGATTTTAAGGTACAAGAACAAGCAGCTATTCGTTGAACATAGAAAGCGTTTGTTCCACAAACTCCTGTTTATTCCATACAGGTTGTCACTAAAAGCTTTGTCTTGTTTAACTGCAGACTCTTCAGAGTATAACTGGTTGGGAAGAAAGTGAATCGATTACCACATGCAGTTTCAAGTAGCACTGGTGAAGAAAAGAACCTAAAAATGGAGTGTAGGAATGGACTCTGTGTCACCAAGCCAAAGGATGGCTGTTTGCTTCCTTGCGTGCAGCTCGCATGACTTGTCAGTGACACAAAGTGCACACTGGGTCTGCTCTGTAATTAATGAATTCGGTCTGATAACCTAACCAGAGGGGTGGTGGAATTAAGAACTCAGTTCCACCACTGTTGCTGTCTTTAGTTACCAAGTCTTCTAACCCTGAGCAGATTCTTGATTTCAGATGGGAAACGTCATCACCAAACTACCAAAAAAAAACCCTTAGCGTTGAAATCTTGTAGGAAGATCAGTGCTGAACAATCAATTCTTTGATAGTTTGACTTTGTACATGTTGAATTACATTATAAAATCACTGCATCTTGCTGATTTATTTTTTTTAAGGAGAGGACTGCTCTTTTCTAACACCACTTAAGGGAATCAGAGATGCTTTCTTCTAGACTGCTCATTGATGAAGTATGTCACCTTCAAGATGCTTTGCACTGGAGTGTCTCAGTTACTCTGCGTAGTGGGAGCTAATGACGTAGTTGGACTTGTCTGTTCACTTCTGTTTTGTAATTGCTGGGTCTGAACCCCTGGCGACAGACCTTCAGAGAACCTCAAGGGGAAAAGAAATGCATGTTGACAAAAGGGGAATCGTCCGGCAGCAGAGCGCTTGTTCTGGTCTGTCGTCACAACTGTCACCTGAACTCCATTGCTACCCAGATGCTGCAACTGTTTAATAATTTTAATGGGTGGTTGTCAGGGTGTCCATTTTATACCTCTGTTTTCGGGTGCTTCTAACTTGGCTTTCAACAGGAAGGCTCCGTCTAAACTTTCAAATTACAGATTTTCACAAACTTCTTTTATGGAAAGTAAGTGAGGGATTTTTACGGCACCTGCTTTTTTTAATTCACTTTGTAATTTAAAGTAATTTAAATCAGTCGTGGCAGTAATGCTGGCCCCCAGAACTGGTCTAAGAGATTTGCATCATCCAGTTCAAAATGGCAACATGTAGGCCTTGAAAATTGGTTTTGGTAGCTGTGCAGTGACTGCTATTCATAGGCTTGTCATATGGATGTAACGTGCAGCACACACCCCAGATACGTATTTACATTTGATAGGTGTTTCCAATTCCCTGGGTATAGAAAATCCTTAAATATATAAATACTATGTAGGAGATCAAATCGCTTCTCCAAAGAGAGTAACTTTCTGAAGAAATTTGTGTCAAATATGGTGGGGGAAACTCCAGCAATTCATGTGAAGGAGCACGATTCTGCAATTCCTCAAAGGTTTAAAATTTAGGATATTGTCTGAAGCGAGGATTTGCAGGATCAAGGCCATATTTCCTGGTAGTCTTTTCTTCTTCCCCTTCCCTAACAGTTGAAGGAGGGACTATATCTCACTATAAATGTTGGAAGGCAGAAAATAAAAAATCCAACAGAAATGATCCTTTTTCCCC
>NW_008607199.1:0-480 GCF_000691845.1 Merops nubicus | reverse complement strand
CCCCAGTATATTCTGATATAAAAAAACTTTTATAGGACTAATTTTTTGGTGCTTTACAGTTTAGTACCCAATCTGAGATCTAGTGGAGAGCTCTGGCTTCAAAAATATTTATCATCTGAAAATTTTTCTGAAGCTGGACACCCAGCAGTTGGGGTATTGAAGATCACTAGTCACTTCTGAAAATGTGCATCACTTACCAAGCTCTTATTTTAGATTAGCTGTAATAGAAGAACAGCAAAAAAAAAAAAAAAAAAACATGCTTGGGAAATGGTTGTCCCAATGCTTCAGAGTAATTTAACTTATTTTGTATATTGCAAAAGATGTATATTGCTTAGTATGACACTTAAAAAAAGATTGTGTACAGCTTCTGGGGGAGAGAATAGAACACTCCAAAGTAGATAAGGAGTTTTTATAATTGAATATGTGGTGTAAAGGCTCCAGATTTAACTGCAATTAAAAGGAAGTCCTACCACGTGGGTT
>NW_008607198.1:0-12116 GCF_000691845.1 Merops nubicus | reverse complement strand
GGGCCCGTGCGAGCCGCCGGGCGCGGGCGTTGGATGAGGGGCTGGGGAGGCGTGAGGGTTCGCTTGTGTTTGTTGGGGTTTTTTTTAGTTAAACATCCCCGCCTTGGCAAACAGCGGTGACAAAACTAGGACTAGAATGCACCCCCGTGCGTGTGCTGGGGCCCGGCTTCAGGCTGCTGGGCTCGGGAGACGGCTTAAACTGTTGTGTGGTAGCGTAGCAGAAGCTGGTGACTTGCTCTCTCTTGGTAGGAGGGCATCACCTTTCCCTTCCGCTGCCGTTGTAATGGTGGAGCCGTTGTAATGCGAGTTGCTTTTGGTTGCAAGACGCTTGCTTCCCTTTGAGGAAGAGCAGCCTGCAAAGCGCCTGCTGCCGCACGGCTGAACAGCTGCCGTTTTCTGCTCGGACTGTACCTCGCCCACGGTGCTCCGGCGGCTTAACTGTACCGAGGAATAAGATTCGCAGCTAGCTTTGTCAGTGTTTGTATGTATGCCTCTTACAACTAGGTGTTTTCAGGCCGCTGTAAATTATATCTCATAAGCAGAAAGAGTAGCGTTTAAGCTGTAGGCAGTAAAGCCAAATGAGTAGAAGAGGCAATGAACAGAGTACTAAATGACTTTAAAATGGGAACCATGATATTTAGTGATACTAAACAGCCTGTGTTAATGAGAAAAGCAACCTGCTTCTGAACAGGACTTGGAAAGCTGATACTTAAAAAGGAGTAGCTCCTTTTTCATTACCTTGTATTTGGGTTGGTCTCTTCCACGTTGTTTGCTGTGGGTTACATTGGTAATTTTCAGAGTTTCTTGGTAAGTATGTGATCAAGCAAACCTTCCAAGTGTTTCTTACCCTGCTATGTCTGCGTTTTCCAAGCAGCTGCTACGGATTTTTTGCTTTCACAGCTCAGGAAGGCCAGAGGTTCAGTCACAGTGCAGGCTCCCATGGTTCCTTTAGTCTATTCCTGTGCAGCAGGAGCTTTTCTTTCCACAATAAGTACCTGAGGTTTCATAGCTACTTGTAAATTGTAATACTTTATTTCTTTCTCAAAGATTTCTGTAGTTGAGCATGAGGAACTGCTGCCTGGAAAAACCACTGGCGTGGTTTGATGGTTGCTAAGATCTGGGGCAGTCAGGGCAAGTAGGGGGAAAGGAAACAGCGTGGAGTCGTTCCCTTCCTGAATTCCACTTGCCGATGTGGCAGATGAGTAGCTGGCAGCACGTGTGCCTTTCCAAAGGCTGAGTCTGTAGGTGTTACCTTTCCAGTGGCCAACATTCATCATTAAAGGCCTCCTGCAGTTTTTAGCAAGCTGAAAACTTGAAGGTTCTGTCAGGCTGCAGTTTATCAAGGAACAATCCTGTAACATGGATTAGTACATAGTCTAAATGGTATCTCTGTATAAAAGGTGGAGAAACATTACCTGTCTTGGCACCCCAGTTGCCAGCTCGTAGTGGCCCAGGGTATATTTTTTGAGGTGAAGAGGTGTATTTGTTTTGGCTGGGATGGAGTAAGGGTTTTTTTGTAGCTCTGTATGGTGGTAAGTTTTGAGGGGTTGACCCAAAAACTGTTGATAAATGCTGACACTAATGTTTTAGTTACTGCTGATGAGTGTTTGCACAGCCTCAGGGGCTTCTCTCTTTTTCATGCTGCCATGCCAGCAAGTAGGCTGGGGATGGACAAGAAGCTGGGAAGGACTGCAGCTGACCCAAACTACCAAAAGGGATATTCCAAATCACATGCTGTTGTGCTTGGCAATAAAAGCTAGGTAAAGAAAGAGTAAGGGGGAATGTCTGAAGTAATAGGAATGATGAAGCCCTGCTTTCCAGCAAGTGTCGAAACATCTGCCTGCTCATGGGAAATAGTGCATTAATTCCTTGTTTGCTTCCACGCACAGCTTTGCTTTACGTATTAAACTGCCTGAACTACTGAGTTTTCTTGCACTTGCCCTTCTGATTCTTGACCCCGTCCCACTGGGAAGTGAGAGAGCAGCTGCACGGGGCTCAGCTGCCAGTCCCACAACAACAGGGTGGTGAAGTTTTGTGGTGTCTCCCTGGTTTTAGTGTACTGCTATTGTGTTAAAGTCAAAATTACTAATTTTTTAGTAACCTGGAAAGGACCCCTTTTGCTAACAAAAATGTGCCTTTCTAGTACTTGCCTGGAATGCATTGTAATGACTGAGACAATCACTGTTCAAATCAAAGGGTGGCGTGCTTTAAAATGACAGTGCAAATATCATTGTTGTTAAAACACACGACTGATGCTAACAGATCACTTGGATGATAGAACCTGTGTACAATTAATGAAATTTTGGGAAGGAAATTACTGCTACATTTTGTGATTTGCCAGAATATCTGCATGAGGATAGAGGTTGTCTTGGGAAAGTGCCAGGCTGAGTTTTGGTAAACACTCTACAGCCTATAAAAGCTAAAAGGATAATGGTTAGTCACTTAAATCTGCAGTTGGAAAACTTGACTTTCAAGGCTCTTTAAAGTTTGTGCACAAGTATACCTGGCTTGAAATAATATTACTGGGTATTTGGGACAATAAGCCTTCCATTCTTGTGCATCATTAGTAAAGTAAATTATTTATTTTCCTCATCTGCAGTCTGTAGCTTTTGGTTTAGGACAACTTCAGGTCATAGCTGTCTTTCCTCAGAGGGAGGTTATTTATGAAAAGCCAAAAGGATTAAAATAGTTGCAGATTCAGTCAGAATGAAATTGATGAACAGAAGGAGCTCTGTGCAGTACAGTTTTCCTGATTAAATTATTAGGAACACTCTGTTGAAAATGGTCTCAAAGTAAGATACTCTCTCCTAACAAAACCAGTGTACCACATTTTTTAGCACATGCGTGTCATGTGCTTTTCGTTTTCTGGTATACAAATAATGGCTGTTGTTTCTTAATTAGAAAAATATATTGTTGATTGTAGTTATCCAGCAACTTTTGTCAAATATAATCTACAAAATTATTTTTCAGATCTCTCTCTGTCCTCTGTAACAAATGAGGACAAAAATGCTGTACAGCAGTGTAGACCAAGAGAAACCTTTCCATGTGAAAATCGGGATGGGAGTTTGAACATGTCTCCATCTGGGAATGAATGTGTATCCACAAAGAGGTCAAGAAGCCCCTCCCTAGTGAAGCTTGAAATAAGACTTGGAGATGCTTATGATGAATGTGATCTTGTCATCGATGAGTCACCACCAGCTGTTAATAAAAAGCCAAGACGAAGTAGGAACTGTACAGAGGGGAAGAGGCACGAAGAGCTGTCTGCTGTAATGTGTGCAGGAGAATTTTGTGATAGTGCTACAGCAGACAATCCTGAGTGCACAGAAGAAGAATTGGAGGAAATAGTTGTTTTCCATGAGAACAGAAGTTTAACTAAGCGTGAAAAAATAGGCAGTGTTTCTCCAAAAGCAAATGCCATTTGTTTGCCTGATTTATACACTGATATATTGAACATTTTTGGGGAAGGAGATTCCCTTCCTTGTAGTGAGGCAAAACATGTGCCGTTGTCTGCTTCTATTCAGGCAGACACAGAGAAGAGAATTCTGAAGGAAGGGAATGCAGAAAATGGCACATTGGCTGAAGTATTTGTTCAGAAGCATGCTAAAGAAGACTGTGCGAGCAGTGGAAGAGTAACACAGTCTATCTTTTGTGCTGGTTGCTCATCAAAAGATGAAACTACAGTTGAAAGCCCTCATAAAGAAATAATAACAAAGGCACACTCGAGTCAGAGCACAGAGGAAAAGAAGAGTAATGATACCCCAGAAGATACACACCCATATCCAACTTATTACTTAAACAAGGACGAAAGTGAAATCACTCTGCAGAAGGCATCTGCTCAGGAAGAAGAACCCAGTGCAGAGGACACAGAATTCTCTGAATCAGATGATCCTTTAGAGGAGTGTCGGAGGATTTTTGATGAGTATGAAAGAGAAACACGGAAGAAGGCCTGTGATAAGCAGGTATTTTTTTGGTACCTGAGGTTTCTTTTGAGCATATGAGGGCAGGGTGTAATATAGTAAAGTTTAGGTAGTCTTTCTAAAATTTGTATTTTTAAAGGTTAAATATTTCAGCCTTCAGTGCTAGTGGGCAAAGTAATAAGGAACACTTCATGGCTCTGTGGCCTAGTTTGACATTGGGTGGTTTGTATGTTTCCTGAAGTGGAAAGTTGCTGTGAATAGCTCCGTGCCTTGGCTTGCTATTTTCTCTTTCACTGTCATAAGCAAATTTTGAAGCAGTTGTGTATTCAGTAGTTTGCTGTCCCTATTAACAGCTGTAGGAACTTAGAGTAGCACTGCCTCATCTTCAAGCATTGTGGCTTAACTATTCTGGATCTAAAGTAACTCTAATACTGAAGGAATCCTAGTTTTCCTGGCGAGTTTTTTAACCGAATATCCTGAAACATTGGATCATGTTCATGAGGATATTACTGAAGTCTAGATCTCCAGAACAGTTGGGCTAAATAGTCTGTTCTTGTTCTTAATAGATTCATGGAGGAAATGTAGATCTCAATGTGTTAGAAACCAAAAATAAATGTTCGTAGGCCAGAGAGAACTGCACACACAGCAAAATTAGAGTTATAACCTTATAATAAACTGAAGGTCAGCATACCTTTACTGAGTATCTGTAGGCTGATGTTAAACTTCATGTTGGCTGAGTCTTGTAATCTAATTGAGAAAATATTTTTAAATTAATTGAAACAAATGTCGCATTAACTCTTCTGTTAAAAGTTGTACCAAATATTGCAGTGCTTGGAGTTACTTCCTGACACAGGTGGAGTAAGCTGCTGCCCAGAGCACCCAGGTCTTGAGATGTCATTTTGGCATGGGGGCTTGTACCATGAGATGACAGATACAGCACCTGGGAACCCAAAGTGGCTGTTGCTTTCTCTGCTTTTACAGTGCTTTTAGGTGGCAATGTTAATTGAAGGCATAGTTCTTTACACCCACTCCACCACCTCTGAGTTCCTTCAGCTTGATATTTTCCTTCCAGGAACAGCATGACAAGCTCTGAACCTGATGGCAAAATGCAGTCTTAAGAACCAGTGTATTTACTTGAATGCCATCTTGCTGTGACTTGGAACTACTTGAATGTTAACTCTGGGTTTTTTTTTTTTTGTGTGTGTGTGTCTAAACCAGGTATCTTCCAAAACTGAAAAGGTGCCTTCCAAAGCATCTCCTTGGCAGCAGTGTCATGGTGCAGAAATTCCGCAGATACATTGGACACTTACAGCTGCTCTTGGAAGGGGGCAAGTTTTTATTCCTATAGCCCCTGATCAGGGGGGGACTATGTCTCGATTGCCAGCTACTCAGATTCTAACCATTGGACCAGTCGGTATGACAGCTTGATCAGTAGATTTCACAAACTGAACTTCATTTTGTTTTGGTTAGGCATTGCTTGAATGTGTTCATTTTGTTGTGGCAAACTTTAGCTGTGAATTGAATGATGTTGAACACTTAACTTGTGCAGATAGATGCTCTGTCCACCTGCAAGGTTATATTTGTAATCTTGGCAGCTGGAGTGGAAAGGGGAGAGGTGCTAAGTTCTTTGGACATGCACAGTTTTGACCAAAATTTTGGAAAACGTTTTGTTGAAAGTCTTTTGATACACAAGTTGAAAGAATAAAAAAAGAAATCTTGAGTTTCCCGTTGTTACCAATATCAACTCAGATTTCCAGTCTGAAGCATTCAGACCTTCTGAAACAATTTGTTAAATCTTGTGATTTGAAAATTATCAGTTCTTCTCCCTTTAAATTCTCCTTCATGTGTGAAAAATGCAGGAGTAGCAGTTGCTTTCAGCATTTGATACTGGTTAAACAGTGATTCCCCTCCAATTGTTTTACTGTCCTTTGGAGTGTATGCTTACAAAGTAACCTGCCTAGCAATGGAATTTACAAAACGCTTCTTACTGGTTTTATTACAAATGTCATAAAACATCTTTACATAAAATTGAGTCATTCTGCCATCTGTGAATTCTTTATGAATAACAGTAAAATACATATTGATGCAAGTTAAGTGGGATGAGTGCAAGGATGGCTTCAGAATCTCACGACAAATTTATATCTGAGGTCTGTGGCTTTCCTGGCTTTAAAAAGGCAAAGCAATTCTTGATTTTTTATTTTTTTTTTCCCCCCATCATGCTTGTTTGTGGGAGAGGGGACAGGCACAGGGATACATTTAAAAATCATAGCCATTACAACTTAAAGATAACTTTTAGCTTGACCAGTGTGGATGCTCTATTCTAATGAAGTATGGTTTAAAAAATACTGCGGAGCATTTTGCATAAGATCTGTTGGCAGAACTGAAGTCTTAATGCCTTTCCTGACATTCCAGCTTTGTTTCTATGCATATAGTTGACTTTTAACCTGCATTAATTACCCCTGTAATTTAAATAATAAGCTTAGATTAGAGTTTGTATTCCGTGTGTATCTTCTGTGTGTTGCAGCATCTTTAAATTTGGTTCAAGTGCAGCCCGTTGCAGAGGGATGTTGTCAGCTGCCCACACTGCAGCCAGTAGTGGTACAGAAGGGAAACGCTGCAGCAGCAGTGCCCTCTGAACCTCTCTCAAGCTTGTCCAAAAGCACTGCCCAGGTGACACGGAAGGTACTGTGGAGCTACTGCTACAGAATTTGGATGTATGAATGGGAACAGAAGTGGAAAACCTGCAATTAATTCTGAACACTATTTTATAATGTAGACCTAATTGTGGGATATACTCATAGCTTTTTAAAAGAATTGCTTGTTTCCTTTGTGCCTTAATCAAGTTACTATGCAAATTGTATTTTCATTTTCTGTAATTTTGTTAACCACCACTGCACAAATATAAACAATTAAATACATTTTTAATCAAAGTGGCTATGATGAGAAAATTAACTACTAGTTTATTATCAGTCAAATCATGCTTGTGTTTTCCTTGTTTTCCCTTAAAATGGCCTGCCATGCATAGTGGCAGATGATAGGTGATGAAAAGCTTTATTTGGCTTCAAGAGAATTACCCGCATAAGCCAGAGAGCTTTCAGGGAACTTGTCGAAAAGTTAATGCAGGCCTATTTTGGTTTGTTAATGCCAACTTTGCTTTGTTAATTTTGAGTGGCAGAGTTTATTAAGACTCTCTTCTCAGAAAAATTGCTCTAAAATGATGTGGGTTTCTTTTTAAAGCAGAGGTCACTGGAGATTCTTGAGGTCAGAAAAACTGCAAGATCATGGTTCTGCTTTCTGATGGAAGATGTCAAATGTTATGGCTTCAGTTTGATTATTGACACTTTTCTAGGATATTAAGTACCGATCAATACATGCTTCATACCTCCACTATGTACCTCCTTATTGCCTAAATAGAGTACTGCATGCCCTAATAATGGTGTGAGTAGGTTGTGACCAGGATACTTGTCTTTGTTGCCTTCGTGTAAAAATTACCTTCTCCTTGGTAGTAACGCACATGTTTAAATGCTGCTGTTGAAGGATCTTCCTTAGTGACTAAATATACTATAAATATTTTACTCCTTGTTTTATGGACATAATGCACCTTTAACTGTTCAGTCCTTTTTGGATGTGACAGTACCATGACTAACCTAACTTACTGCCATGTTTTTGAATGTGATGATTTTAAATTCTGTGCTTTATTTTAAAGTAAGGATATTGTCATAAGCAAAAACTCTACATTGCATTTTATAGCAAAGGCTAAAGGTTCCTAAAAACAAACTAATTTTTTTTTTTTCAGTCTAGTTCATTTAGTCCTTAGTTTATGCTGTGAGTGAAGTACTGCCTGAAATAAAGACCAGATGGAGAGCATGACCTAAGTCATAACTGACCTGCTAGTGCTTACTGAAGGACTGAACTTTAAGTAAAGAGAAGTCAAAATAGTTCTGCTAGGTCATGTAACTTTGAGTAGAAGACTACATTGTTTAGTTCAAGCAGGGAAAACTTCTATAGCTACTATTTCTGCTGACTGTTTCTGGTTCTCTGCCATGAGCAACTCCAGTTTTCTGAAAAGGTCTTCAGCAATGTTTATTTTTTTTTTCCTTTGAAGATGAGCAAAAGAATATCTGAATTGGTCTTAGTTCCTTGGGCTATTTGTTACATATTGATCACATGAGTATGGTGTTTGTGTTTTTTTTTAAGATTTCTACTTGGAGAAAGCCTTCTACTACAGACTCAGGATGTAAAGTACCACCTGAGACAAGAGAGCGATATGTCACTTTGTTTTTTACAGAATGCCTCAAAAATTGTAGGACAGCAAATGAGGCTTTTGACCAGGTTTGTAGTGTTTTATAGATATGTACAATTTCTCTTCTGAATTAAGTCAGTAGGTCTTGCACAATGTGTTGCTGGGATATTTTATTTGATTAACTTTTTTCAGGCAAATGTTTCAGACTTTTCAGTAAGCAGAAGTTAAAATGTTCTCAGTCTTATCCTTGCCAGCGTTATCGAGCCAGTTCAGTTTTCTCCAAGTAAAAACATTTGTCTTTACCACTGCTAGTTAGCTTCCAGAAAGTCATGTTATTTTAGTACTAAAATTTTTTTTTTTTTTTTTCTTTTGCAAATGCAAAAGAAAAATCTTCTTGTGAATACTGAAGGCTTCCTGGAATGACTTTAAGATCTGTTCCGGACAGGAGGAATACTTAGAAGAACAACCATAAATGTCTCAATAATTTTGAGCCTTTGCTCTCATATTTGCTGTTTGCACCACACAAAGTGCTACTTAGGCCAACAGATAGGTCTGACAGGCACAAATCATAAAATCATAGAATGGCTTAGATTGGAAGGGAACATGGAGAGCATCTAATCCAACCTCCCTGCCATGGGCAGGGACACCTCTCAACTAGACTAGGTTGCTCAAGCTTAGCCTTTAGGTGATGTAGTGCATGCTGGAAATTAAAAGAAGTTATGCAGATGTCCTAATAAATCTTCGTATGTGTACTTAATTGTACATTGTATGAGAGCTTGTAAAAATGAAATGTTACTAGTCTGCCCTGTACTGTGTGTTCTCTATGTTATGCTGCATACCTTGGTATCCCTGGTGTTTCATTCTCACTAAGCAGTGTTTCTTTTGCCTTCCCTTTATCTTCATCCTGTTATTTTTTTAGCTTGGTCACTTCTCCACTTCCTTTTTTGCTCTGCTGTTAGAGGTTGTAACTTGTGAATTGTACTTGCTGGAGTGGTTGTTAGAAAACACTGTTTATGCCTGAAATGAGCTTTTCTGTGGTTGAGAGAAAATAGTGTAAGTAGGGAAATAAAACCAGAGAAGAAGCATTTTTCTTCCCTCACAAAATTAATTTACAAGTGTTCAAGTTCCCTTTCTTCATAGTTAAAAGGTGCTGTATGTTCCTTTCACTTTTGTTTTATGACTACAGAAAGAAAATTAAGGTGATAACTCTTGACCTAAAAGGTGACAATCCATCCTTTGAAGGAGGATCAGATAAAAGCTGTCTGTAGTCACTGGAGTGCTTACCCCAAAAGTATTCAAATTCCCCCAAGGATTACCTAGAAATTCTGAGCTGAAGGACTGCGGATCACTTCATGAGTACTGAATTTGTCTTTCTAGTTGTCTCATCCCTCTGATGTTGTGTTGCACTTCAGATTTAGGACACTACTTGCATATGTATTTATGTTTAGGTTCAAAATCTCAGATTTTTAAGTGACAGTACTTTTTGTAGAACATAGAGTAGTCCACTAACACTCAGTCGTCTTTTTTTTTCTTTTTCTTTTAAATATAGGCCCTGACAGAAGAGCAATCTGTTTATGATCGTTGTGGCAGTAAAAAAATGTACCTGAATTTTGCTGCGAACACTCTCAAAAAGCTGAGGCATCATGGTAGTTTTACTTTCAATGGCGTTTTTTAAAATGGGTTTTAAGTGTAGGAATTAGAACAACAGTAAATGTCTTCGAAGGGTTACTTAGCTTAACTTTACTAAAGATATTTCTATATATTTAAATTCTTTTGTAGAAATCTCTAGCTGAAATTAATTGGTGTTTTGATGTATAAACATTTGCTTTGAATGTTAATAGGAAATCTAAGATTGAGAAGAACTGATAAAAATGTTTTTCTGCATTTTCAGGGCAACATAATAACAGTGGTACTGGTTCCTTGAAGTCAGAGGAAGATACAGGTAAAGAAAGGGGAAGGGAGATGTCAGTTCTCCCCCATTAGCTCATAAATGGGCTTATTTCAGCATGGAAATATTGTGGTTTTGGTCAAGCCTTACCTGTTAGCCATTGCAAGGGCTTCCACACAATTTTCTGTTTAGATCTGAAGGCTTATTCTTTGGGGAAAAAAGTTGAACTTTTGTTTGAAAAGAGCCTGTTCCTTAGTATTGGAAAGTCTTTCTCAGAAAGCTAGTAAGTTAACATCCCTAGTGTTTAATATCTTTGTTTTGAATAATGGCTCACCTCTTACCACTTCTAAACCCTCAGAGGTACAAGCATATAGTTTTTGCATGTTAACTATAGCATGCATCTTGTAATTTCAGTTTTGTTCTATTTTGGAAGTCCTAGGATATTAGCTAGTTATAGACTTTTCTAATATGGCTTAAGCTTTGGAATTCTTTACTTGGAGGTTTTTAGTCATGGGGTGGTGTGTTTTTGTTTCAGCATTTACAGGTCATGCTCTGTATGAGCTTCTAAAAGATTATCTTCTGACTGAGGAACAACTGAATGAAAATAATTTCCCTCGACCAAATCCTGAAGAAAATGGTAGTGCTATACTCCCTGGGGTTCTACAAAATACTGGAGGTAATGGTAAGTGTCTGCTAGACTGCAAAAAAAAGAAAAATAAATCTCCAGGCAGTCATTCCCATGACAGTAAAATACATGGAAATAAAATCACATGCTACGGCAGTGTTCTGCATTTAGTGTCTGGGCTACAACTGAGTTCACAAGCTTTTAGAACTAAGCCATGAATTTTCATAGGTCTTTTTGTTTGTTTGCCTCAACATAGTAATTGAAGAGGTTGCAAATAAACTTATATTTCTTATTGTGCAATAAAAAAAATTGGAAGCTTTTTTATACATAGCTCATCTTGGGCAGCTGCTTATGTATTGATACTCTGCTCTGGTAGTTGTCGTTGGTATTGTTTACAGTTCAGCTTTTTTTTAACTTTATGGCAAGCTAGCTAGGAAAAATGCTGTGTGTTTTTTTAGCTTTCAAAAGAATGTGCTGTAGGTGTGGTGAAGTATATGATGTTACTGCTTCAGGAGAACACAGACGTAAAGAAGAATGCAACTATCATTCTGGCAGAGTATTGAAACAAAAAGGTAGGTATCACTGGCATTCAGTCTTTATGGAAGCTGTTAAAATTTAAAATGTAGAAAATTAACAAGATCAGAGTATGAAACTTTTGCATAAGGTTCAGCTGAGATACGTTCTGCTAGTCTTTTGGGAATGTGGCTAGCTAATAAAGCCATTCTCTGAATATGCCATAACTTTAGGAAAGCTGATGTTAATAGAATTGTGTGGGAAGAAGGTAGAAAAATGTTGGTTGTGTGGCCTTGTACTGACTTCTAAATGAACCTTGTCGCCTTTTCTGCAACACCTTAAATACTCAGAAGCTCCATTAAATGTTTCCCTCAGGGAGAACCTTCTAGAGCATACTACAACTTTCTGTCCCTCCCATTCATTGTTTTTGGGTTGTGTGTTTTTTTTTTTTTTTTTTTTTTTTATGAAAACTTAGTCTCAGGAGGGAGCAATACACTGTTTGTCATCTTGGCATAGGTTGGACCTGTAGGTGGGTATTCCTTCTTTCCGTAGAGCAGTCTTAGGAGGAAATGAAAAAAATGAGAGGTATTGAGGATTGAGGGTACTGATGACTTTTTGCTGCTGCAAAAACTTCTCAGTTTTCCGCTTGTTTTTGGCAGTTCCTGGGGGCACGGAAAAGAGCTATAGCTGTTGTGAAAGAGCAGTTGGGTCTGCTGGATGTCAGACTGCAAAGGTAGCATTAATGTTCTTAGAAGGTTTATATAATGCAGTATCTCCGTTTTGCTGTCTGTGTCCTTTTGACTTAAAGTTGGGTTCTAGCTTTCTGCAAGCAGATTGATCTAAGACTTTTAGGTTTACTTACTATTGTTTAGTAAATTTTGTGGCAAACTCGGACAAGAAGTATTGTATATTCTCTCCTGAGTCTGTCAG
>NW_008607197.1:58289-65642 GCF_000691845.1 Merops nubicus | reverse complement strand
CACGGCAGAGCAGTTTTCTGCAGGTGGTCTAGGCAGTGGGGCCGCTTTCTATATATAGTCAGAGACACGTGTGTATATACGCATGTGGCTGCTTCGAGAAGCCATAGGATGGGTCTTAAATGCTAAAATACTATTTTTTACTTGATAGCCATGGACTAAGAAGAAAGAAGAGGTCATGACAGATGTGCTAGAGAAATTAAGTTATCCCTCTAGGTGAATGTGCGTAATTTTTCTTTTCCAGTCCCTACAAGCAAATCTATCTGGATAATGCTGACCAAACTCCCACACCCTGGGAATGAAATGGAATCGAATAGAACAGAACATTACTAGACTATTTCAGTTGGAAGGGCAATACAACAACAATCTGGTACAACCTCCTGACCACTTCAGGGCTGATCAGAAGTTCAAATATGTTGTTAAGGGCAGTGTCCAAACTTAAAAAAAGTGCCTCTTAAACCCTGACAGAGGCTCCGACCACCTCTCCAGGAAGCCTCTTCCAGTATTAGACCACCCTCTCAGTAAAGAAATGCTTCCTGATGTCAACGCCAAATGTCACGTAATTACAGCACCTTTCACACCACATCATCTTAATTTTAGTATTATTACAGTCATCCTCAGAGGAGGGTAGGGCAGTTTTCAAAGGCTGGGCACAGGCTGCAACAGCTTCTCTTTGGCAAATGCTGCACCCCTAAGGTGAGCTCGTATTCTGCACACGGGTGTGCCGGAAAGATGAGGCAAGTGATTTTGGCATTTGCAGGCCAGATACCAGTGAACTGACACAGACAGGGTCACTTTGGTCAGAAAATCCATCTCCATCAGCTATGGCGGGATGACTTCGTAATTGAATTACATTGTTAGGAAGATTTTGAAGATGAGGCTGGAAGGGATGACTAATGCCTTTTGGCTCGTATTTTAGTGCCCACATTTCTTACCTTTTTTTTTCCACAGAAAACAAAAGAAGTAATTTAAGGTGCATCTGTCACGTTGGGCGTTTTTCATAATTTTCAGGTGAAATTTTTTTCATCTGAATTTCTCAAGAGAAAGAGAAGGTCAGAACAGAAAAAGGGAAATGAAGACAGAAACTGCTGTATTAAGAAAGAAATAACCTGACAGAAAACAGAGCAGTGAAGACTCAAATTCCCTATATGCTTTTAAAATCTATCAGCCATAGCTTGTCTAAATTCCTCCTCCATTCATGCTTCCCTAGCACTTGGTTCTACCTGTTAATTACTTTCCTGTTCCTGTGATGTGTCCTTTGATGCTGACTGTTGTGCCCTCTTCATCCATGTAGTCCACAGAGACAAAAAAAGTGTCTTTTGCCTTTGAGCTCTAAGGATTTTGGGATTGGAAGTACTGAAAAGAAACATTAAATGAAAGCAGATAAACTGGAGACAGACGTTAGGCAGGTGTAACTTGCAGCACTTGTAGCAAGGATCTTCTCCCTTTGCTTAATACATTTCTGTTATTACTGTTCCAGTTTTGTTATTCTTAGAGATTATAGAGACGGGTATTACAAGAGAAGTTCAGAATTCTAAATTACAGGTTGCATCATTTCTCTGTAATGAATAGACTATTTTGTTAATGTTTCCTGTTTTCTACACCTCTGTGAAAATATTAAGCAGTTTTTGCCCAGCTAGAGAGTACATTTTTAATTCCGCTCTGCATTTGTTGGTAACAAATCAAACCTTTGGACATTCGTACCGTCTGTAGAGCTTTCTCCTCAGGAAGGTCTTCTCAAGTCTGTGTAGGCTGACATTTTGGCACAACTATTGAAAATCCGAGGCAAATAATTTGAATAAAGTCTGTTTGTTATCTTAAAAATAGCAAGCTCTGGAAGTGTTTCTATAGCACATCAGCAATTTCTGGCACAAGAAATAAAAAGCAGGAAGCAGAAGCAGTAAAGCGAGCAGCTGCACAAAGCAGTAATATTCACTCACAGAGAGAGTAAGCAATGGTTTTCATTTCTGAAAACATTTCATGCTGCTTCTGTGCTCCTGGATTGTGTTGTGGCTCAGTGTCAAGCTGCAATAGCTGCTAACAAACCTGGAAAAGGACAACTTTTGTGAACATAAAAGTCATTTCCACACAGCACTACATTTTCTTATCCGAGTTTATTGTTGCACTTCAGATACCATGCCACTATCAGAATAATATCTATTTTTTTTATTTTAAAAAACTTTGAGAAAAATGTTTCCAGCAATTTTCATTCAATGTGAATGACAAGATTATTACATCTATAAACATTGAAATATCTATTTAATTTCTTCCTGAGGAAGCTTCACATTTTAAGCAATGAGAAAGGATATTCTGTACAAGATAGTCTGCAAATCATTCAAACTAATTCTTTCTGCACAAGTAAAACTGGGAAAATATTACAGTATTTTCAGGAATGTTTGCTCAAATAATTAAGTGATTTTTTATCAGGCTCTGTGTTCCACCCTCCCAACAGTTCCTTTCTGCTCATAATCACACACTGATTTTTACAGATGTCTGCAGAAAGCAAATTTCAGAACTGTATTTACGAAAATAAAGGTGAAGCTCACATAGCCAAGCTTTTGTTAAAGAAATGGCTTGTGCAGTTCTCTACCAGGGAAACACAAACCATGGCTGTGTTACCAGTGGCAATAAAATGTCTGACTTTGACTAGCAAATATAATTCATTGTAATGAATTATTAAGACTGTTAATATTGATAGTCTATTTCTGGAAGTCAAATACTGACTGTAGGTAAGCTGTGAACAGAAGAGGTTAAACTTTGTCAGATAATTCATGTTGTATGACTTGCTTACTCAGCTGTACTCTTGTGCATCCTATGATTTGGGGACTAACACATCTAGCTGCTGTCTGCATGCTTTGCTCAGTCTCTTCATTCTTCACCAAGGTGACTGCACATTAAAAGTAATTCTGTTTTTTAAAGTCTCCTGGTAAATGTAAGAAGATATTTAAATAGAATAGTTCTGGATTAAAAAAAAAAAAAAAGGCTTCATACCATCTTTGTATAAGCAAGCACTAAGCGAACGTCAGAAGTTGAGGCTGCAAGGGGCCCCAGCAGTTTGCCTTTGCTCCCCTGCTGCTGTTGTCTGAGATCAGCCTGCCTGGTGTGCAGGGAGGAAACCCGGCAGCACCTCTTCTAAAGATCAGCTGCATCTCAGCAGGAGCTGACTTAAGATCACACCCTTAAAGATGCACACTTCTAAGACTAAAAGGTTGAGCTACTTTGTTCATAGTATTAAGTCAGGTAAAGCTACCACAATAATCCGCTGAAGATATCCCTAAGGAACTTAATTCATTTTGTTCCCAGTTCCCTCCCTTTGGAAGGACACTGGGACAATGTGAGAGCTGCACCCTGCTGTTCCTCATCAGGCCTCGAGAGTCACTATGGGACTCCTTCCTGGAGGATGAGATTTGTGCTTTGCTGCCAAACCAAGTCTAGTCCACCCAAGGCCAAGGCCATGCCTGTAGGGGACTTACCCTCCCAGTGTTAGGCAGTGACCACAGCTGGGCTATTTTACCAGATTACCAACCATTGTACGGGGCTCCTTGCCATACCTCGGAGAGGACTTCACAGAAGTAGCCCACAGTTCTGAGACACGTCACCTTGCCTGCAGTAAAATTTCTGGAGGGACAATGCGATTGATGTGCACGTCCCTATCACCACTCTGTGCTTGACTACCTACTCATTCTCGCTCTGATTTCCCAGAGAAGAGGGAAAGTGAGTTCTCAAAAACTAAGAATGAACTATGAATGTTGCTGAAGCCCATTACTCCTGCATGAAGGAGATGCCCAGTTTGTGTCCAGAGGATCCTCTCACCATGAACATTCCAGGCACTTGACAGTGCCCAAATTCTTTCCTGTTTTTCTCTATTTTATAACTGGTGCACTAAAAACATGGAGTAACTGAGGCAGCAGTGAACAGAACAGGAGCTTCATGCAATCACTGTGGATTTAAAAAAAATGTTTGAGTGATGTTGCATCAGGTTATATCAAGGGTAAAATCAATCACGCTGGGATGAAAACCCCAGGTATTTTCTCCAGTTATTCAATTTAGTTGTAACAAATTCATATAAATGGTTGCAGGATGCATGAGCTGTCCATAGCATGCAGAATATTTGCTTTTATAGATGTTCAGAATCCAGAGTGTTTCTTTTATCAAATAATATGTATTTTAAGACAAGTCAGCTTTTGGGACCAATCTATATGACAGTAAATATTTAAAGTGAAATGAAAATTCTCATTCTGTCTAATAAATAATAAAGATGTTATCTTAAAAAATGTCTACTCTAGTAGGTCCTCATCATTAATCATGCATATTCCCTTAGCAAAAATGTGCTGTGTAAAGAATATCATTATATACAGCAAATTTGTCTAGATTTTTTCTTTACAGGCCTATCAAAACCACATATTACATAGACAAAAATCAATAAATAATAAAGATTGCCAGTTAGAGGTACAGTAAGGATCTCAAGATCTGTTTTCTATTTACGGAATAACAGACTGGTTTCCATTCCATTACCTTGGAAGTTAAATTAAACGATTACATAAATGTCATAAAACAGCACTGAGACATATAATTTTTTTCTACCTTTTGATGCATGTTTTTAACTATTCACCCTAAAGCAATTTATGATAACATTATAGAGCTACGGTAAAAAGAACTGCATTTAGTACTGTAGTTTTCTTTTGCTTTCACTACCTCTTCATGCCTTTAGAAACACTCGGAGCAAAAGTTCAGTGGAGAAACATTAAGGCCATACTCAGCTGAAGTCTTCATTAATCTTCTTTCTCAACTTTTAAGTACTATTAATTAGACTGTATCTCACATCTAAAGTGATGTATCATGAGAAGTACTGAAATGTGTTGCATAAATGTAAGTCTGGATATTTGCGTTTTCCAGGCTGAGTGTAATTTTCTACCACAATTACACACTGTGTTTAATTTTTTATCCTAAAGCTTATTCCTAACATATAATACCAAACATGTTAAAAACATCCACAACCAGAACCAGTATTTCAATCTGGAAATCTGATAGACTTTTGCAGCTGATGTAAACTGAAGGGTACTGAAAGATGCTACAGTTTCGGTTAGCCTGGAGAGTCTTGGAATACACAAAGCACAGACTGAAGGCAAATAAATTAAGGAAAAAACAGTGGTGCAAATTAAGGCCATCTACATATGGATCAGTTTCTGCTCTTTAGGAGTTTTTAATTGATTTCAGTGGAGTCCCTCCTGATACACAGCAACGTAAGCCCAGAGTGCAGTACCCAGACCTGGCTGCTCATGGCAGCCAGGAGCGCAAGCCTGTCCGTTGCACGGCTTCACTTTGGTTCACAACTGCTCGAGCATAATAGTGCTCGTAGGGATTATACTGCAGCTTTTGTGCTGCACACATCCAATTAAATGTCTGTTCAAATAATGGCTATATTCTGTATTTTGTCATTTCAGTCAGTACAAAATCAAACATAATAATTATGGACAAAGGCCTTTACCACACTGTAAGGTTTCGTTGTTACAGGCTGTAATCAGAGGTAATGTTTTTTTGTGGGTGTGGTGTTTTCTACACTGCTTTTGCCTGTGGCTTCCAGATTTTGTTCTATGTATTTTGTTGGTATGCACATCTAACTCATATGAGACCTGCACTTCTCACCCTTGTTAGTATATACTTAGGGTAGTAGCAAGCTGATTCCAAAGGCAGAAGTACACCTGGCATTTTGTGTTACATGAAGTTTTTCTTATTTTTTGCAAGACCATAATCAAATAGTAAGAAAAACTGTCAGAGTCTAACAATGGGCTACAAAACCTACATGAGACACCAATACTTTAAAACCAATATATAAAAATGTAAAATATTTACCATGAAATTGGACAGGTCATGTATCTCTGAAGCTTATACCAGTTGCAAATAACTTCCACTACGTGCACAGTAGTCCACAAGTCCACTGGCCCAGAAATGTTTGTGAGAAAGCTCTGGCCCACCACAGTTCTAAGAAACATGTATTTTCACAATCCATATGCCAGCACATGGAAATAACCTCTATATTGTACTCTTGTTTTTGAAGAGGTATGTCTTACAAGACTTTCTGGTAGCTACTAGAGTCTTTAGGTATGACGACTGAAGTGTGGCAGAGATATTTCAAAACACATTCTTTCAATGCTATCTTACTTTCTGTAGCTCCTGTCTCAGCCACGATGGCAGAGGTTGTCCCAATTTGTGTAGGAGTTTTGACAGTTCCACATTGTGATCTCTGTAGTAACTTGACAGAAAAGCCCTGCACTGATGGATACAAAAGGAGATATTTTTATTTAGTAAAATGCTGTACTGCGGTTGCTATGAATGCTACATTTCAAAGTTTGCTTTATCTGTGTCAAAACTTTACTTTCTTTTCTGGAATTTATATTGTTTTGTGCTATGTACTGAATGAAAGTTTAAGCTCTTCAGTTAGAAGCTGAACTGTAAAAGGTAATTTGATTCAGGAGAAACAAAGGTTGTCCAAAATAAACACTTAAGTCAAATCAAAGGATCTGATTCTACTCTCAATCATGTAAATTAAGAATCACAACAAAGCTGATGCAGTTACTTTGAATTTACTGAAGTGTGACAGAAAGCAAAGCTTCTAAAATACCTTCCCATGTAGGCATATATCAATTAGAAACCTCATTTTCAAAAGTATTTAGAGTTAAAAAATATGACAATAAACAAACACAGTCTTGCCTTATCTCTGGCCAAAAGCCTTCTCACCCAATGATTCTATATTAGTATGATTCTACTGCTGTAAATTTACTCATAATTCAAGTACCATGAGAAAAAAATCCCATCTTACTTGCCACATTAATACTTACTGCTGTTCAAACTGCAAGTTTTTATTTTTGTTTTAGTCAGGCTAAATGAAATGGGAATACAAGGCTGAACAAACATAAAAGTTACAGCTAGAATAGGAATATAAACTGCCCTTGGGTACAAGCTGCAGTATTTGATCTGATGGAATTTTCTTCGTTTAAACATTTGTATGGGGAAGGTATTTACAAAATTCATAGAAACAGAACCTAACGTCTCTTAAAACTGGATTATATGAGAGTCTTTATTACTTGTCATGGTCTAACTACTCTCAAAGACAACAGATCAGGCACAAATACATATCTGAGCATGACTGAGAAAAAAACCCATGTGAAGTAGTGAATACTGTGAAGCTGCTTAAGTCACTTAGGTAAAGGGGACATGTTTCCAGGTGAATTTCAGGTGTGCCAAGTTTATTTTTCTAAAGGTTACCAAGTTTTAAAAGTTGTTTTATAATGACCTAAATTCTTCACATATGAACTACAGAACTGAAAATGTCTATGCCCTCTAGAGCTATCTTAA
>NW_008607197.1:55552-58258 GCF_000691845.1 Merops nubicus | reverse complement strand
TAGGGAAAGGTAGTAAACTAATTAATGTCTACTTAATTCTGTCTTTTCTCCCTTACGTTTTTGTTGTGTGGTGTCCCATATGTGGCAACTGAATCCCTGTATAAAGCCAATGAGCATAATGATTTACCTCAGAATCCATAGGAGGGTATTTTCTACCTTTGCTCTTTCCAAGACACTTTGTTTTTCCTTCTTCCAGGAGCTGACACCAGAAACCTTTATGTGAATCGAACCTGAAACAAATATTTTGCAGTGTAAAGACTGAGAGATACCGCAAGGAGGATGCATCTCCCAAGTTTAGATTGAAGACTCAAAGAGTAAACCTAAGGTCATCAGTCTTATTTTAAGGGCAACCTCATGTAAATGTCAGAATCCAAAGGATTTGTGTACATGTGTATTTATGACGTCCAGAGCAGATGTTACATTCCAGACTGATACTGTTGAATCTGTCTTGCAGCTAGTGTCAAAAATAAAGAGATACTAATGATCTTTCTTTTCTGTTTATGCATATCAGCATTCCATGTTCAAATTATGGAAATAAAATTCCTTTTGATTCATCTGAAATTCCTACACAATTCTCACACAGTAGTATTTGCTTTCTCCATTTGTCAGAGGCCTACTTCTGTAACAGCCAAGCTCCACAGTGAGTGGCTCAGGGGATGATTCACAGAATCTAACCCAGAATTTTGTTCTCTGCAGACATTAAAGAATGTATCTTACTGACAGATTAAAGGAGGAGTACAAGAGGCTTTTATTTTACAGTAATCTTACAGACTAACTGGTATTTTAGGAATGCAGGAACAAGTAAAGATGATGAATAAATTAACTCACGTTAGGGCTTCAGAGTAATTATAATGAGGAGAGACTCCCAGAAATTTCTGTACTTCATCCATTACAGTAGATGGGTCAGTTCTCAGCTGCTGTCCATCAATAATTAGCAACTACAACAAATAAAATCAGAACTTTAATTCGAAATTAATTATTTCAAGCTTCAAACTGAAATTTTGACCTCTGTCAAGCTCACTCATTATATGGAGAGTACTGCCTCAGAGAATGATAATTGGTCCAGTTTTAATTGTCATCATCATTAATGACCTAGCAGCAGGGTAAATGGCATGTTTATGAAATCTGAAATGGTATTAAATTAGAAGCTGTTGCAACAACAAAGAACTAGCAGTGAAGGATATAGAAAGGCAAGAAATACTGGCAGGAAATTGTGTGAGATATGTCCATGTCCTGTCCTGGAAGCACCTCTGCTTCTCCCATCATGCCTTAGCGATGAAGAAGAGAGAGGAAATAGATTTGCAGATGGTTCAACAATCTCCTTCTGCAAGCACTACTGAAGTTTGTTTTTACATTTGCATGCAAGCAGAGAGGCTAAAATCATATGAATCACTTCCAGGATAGGATGAAACAGAGATTTGCAAGACTGAGGTTTCAGAGTGTAATCAGAAGGGAGAAAATGTCTTTTCTTCTCAAAAATCTGTTCTTGGAATGGCCCATAGATAGCATGAAGATTCAGAGCTGTGGATCAGCGGAAGTATCAGGCTGCTCAGAAAGCAGTAGCTCATCCCAGAACTCTCTGCAATCAGATGTGTGATGACTGGCTGAGTTCAAAAGTGAACTCGCTGCTTTCCTAGACAAGCTCTGAGAACAGTCCTTACATGCTTTAATAGGCTTAAGTACTCTGAGATTTGCAATTACTTACCATGTAAGGCAAGCGTGTTGTTACCCCTTTTCTAATAAGGGGAACTTGACCTATTCCTGTTGCTACTTTGATCACTTACTGTATGCATGCTGACTTCAGAACTTCAATTCAGTCATGTGTGTAGAGACTCCTAGATTTATACAGCCTTAAAAATTACAGATAGGCTTAGTTAGTCTGGGTGAGAGCTCTTTTGGTGAAGGAAGCCTCTCATTTTTTTACATAACGCTGTACTTTAAAGCTCAGCTGTTTTTAGGTCTCTCGTATGTAACTGGTCCATGCTTCAGCAGTGCCTTGAACCTGCTAACTATTTTGGATATGGCCTACTGTGTATTAATGCAAGACAATCCCTAGTACCTTTACATAGCCTGCCAGGGCTGGTTCTTCACTATCACTGTGGGATGTAAAATCTGGCACAAATCTGTACGACAATACATATTCATGGGTTACTTCTGGAGAAAAGCTGATGAAAAAATAATGTAGAGAATTTAATTTGAGTATTATTACAGTGTTCTGTATCTTGTGAAGTCTGCAAGGCTGGCCTAAAAAAAGAGTATGTGGAGAATATCACCAACTAGATGCATCAGAGCTTCCTTGGCACACTCTGGGAAAACAGAAGGTGCAGACTCCAGCCAACTTGCTTCAGCTAAGCAAGTCCTGGAAAAACAGAAGGTGCAGATTGCAGCCAACCTCCCTCAGCTGAACTAATCTTTAAATGCTGGGTAGGGAGTAGTGCCAGACATGCTGCTAATGTCAGAAAAATCCATTCCAGAAATAAATCTACCAAGGAAATACTGATCATCTGATGTTGTCTGCCTGGTCTTGTATATCACATGGTGTTAGGATGTGCAACTTTAGAGGCTCGATCTTGTACAAGGCCAGAAGGAGGCTAATGATCTGTGGTTTATATGCCAACAGAAGCTTGCAGGAAGATCAAATTTTCAGGTTGCTCAAGATACACAAAGGAAAGACACACAGGCTTAAAGACGCACAGAGAAACTGGT
>NW_008607197.1:14326-55521 GCF_000691845.1 Merops nubicus | reverse complement strand
AGAGCGACAGATACCAAATGTAGACAGTTAGAAACACCAGCATGCCAACCCGTTTCGGTGCATGAATGAGTCTCAACAGAGGCTCTGATACATGGATGCACTATGGGCAGCAGTGTGAAAGGAATTTCAAAAAAACCCAAAGTGTGCAAGAGAGACCCAGTGCTTTGACAGTGACAGAAAAGTAATGTTAGGCAAAACATCAATTCACCTAACAGCTGGGTGATGTCCGAGATGCCAAACGTGTTGATGTACACAATGGCTTTATCTATATTGCTAACTAAAACGAATCAGACAGTTCCTTGGTCTTGAAGCCAAATGGCACAGCATGACCTGGATCCATGCTGCTAAACTCTGTCACCCAGAAAACCAAACTGGTTGTGTCCACACTCCTCAACATTAATGGTTCTTTTTAGCTTTCTGTCTATGCTCTGGAACTATTTGGCCTGTTGCTTTTTGCTGCGGGTCCAAACAGTGCTGTAAGTGTGTTAAAAACCAAGCAGTATGGGCAGCAGTGGGGCAGTGTGTGAATTCGTGCACGGGTACAGGTTTATTTCCTGCTACAATTACAGCCTAAGGAGGCTGACACAGTGGGAGACAACTTCATGAAAGAACCAAGAAGTGGCTGAAGACACAGATGCATTTAAATATTAAGGTGTTACAAAACCACTAGGTAACAACCATTTCCATGTGGTAATCCCCATTTCAGAAGGAAAAGAAATTTTTTACACCCCAAAGCTTTCAGACACCAAACTTCTTGTCAACCCATGGAAAGAGGGCAATATTCCAGCTGAATTCCCATGATGCTTTCTGATACTTGCTACTGCTCAAGAGTAGACAGAAATATTATTGAGCAGCTTCCCTTTATTTTTCTTTAATTTTTCTCTTTGGGAACCCTGATGTACTGATATTAAAGAGACCACATAGCACTTGCACACCTGGCTCTCTTTTCCTCGACATTACTGACAAAGACTCAGACACAGAGTGATGAAAGCATCAGCAAAAAACAACCAGCTCTAAGTTAAAGACAGTTCAGTGTACAAGAGAGTTCAAAGGAGCAGCAGGGATGTTTTTAGAGCTTCCAGATTATTGCTCTGATTTATTCTGCAGAATCCCAGCTGCAAAGTGCTAAGACATGACTTCCCTAGCAGTGTCAACCAAGCTACTGAGAACATGGCTATCAACAATCACATTCAATGTCTTAAAACATGCTGTAGTACATCTAGGATATCCCCAAGGATCAGTATTCAGTAAGCAAGACTTTTACAAAGGAGATCTTTTAACATAGTGTATGTGTGTGTGTGTATATAAAAAAAAAATTAGGATGTCAAGTTACAGTCTTATTCACCTGATAAGGTGGGAAGTAAGTTAGCCATCTTTCAATATGGGTAGCATACCATCCAGGTGCTAGGCATCTCTTTTGGAGAGCTCTAAGCTCGGACGGGGCTCGAGGTCCAGCTGTGATCACCTGATAGAAGCTGAATTTTAGAGCTGCAGGATCTTCATGTGATCGCTGATGCTGCAAAAGAAGTTACATTGCTGGAAATTTTCAGACCACAAAAGTTGGGAAGATAAGACAAAACTGCTTGGTCTTACTGACCTGGCCCTACTGACCTTTCCATGAGTGATTATTTACATCAAAATTTACCTAAAGTTAAGAAGTCCTCATCTGTATTACTCATCAAAAATGCTGGGATAAACATTGTTTGTATCAATAACTATTGTTTGTGTCAAAAGAAATCAGAAGGTGGACTGATAATCACAGCAACAAAACAGAATGTATATATGTTTATTTTCAATGACTGAGTGGCAGGTTTTGTACCAGTGAGTGAGGCATAATAAACAAATACTAAGCAGCTCTGCTTCTAATAGTTTCATATTTCCTTTTTTCTAGCTTACACAAAGTAAATACTCAGAAAGGCAAATTTGAACATGGTTATTTTTAAGGATTATTGGATAATTTAGGTCAGAAGGGATCTCAGTAGCTCTCTAGTCAAGCTTCCTGCCCAAAGCAGGATAAGCTATAGGATCAGACTCAGGGCTGTGGTTACCTCATATCAAAAAAATAACAAAATATCTCACAGAAGTTCCAAGACTTTGTCTTTGGAAAGGCATCTTTTTTTTTTTTTTTTTTTTACTATCTTCATTTTGCCATATTTCTGTTGAAAACTTCAGAGCCAAAGAACAATAATTTCTTGACCTATGACCTATCTTGTATTTTGAGTATGAACTGAGTAACTATGTCTATAAACTTAATTTTTGTATATGCTGATTACATAAATTAATCGAGTAACTAAGAATTTTACATGCTTATTTTACAGGCAGACTCTTGAAAAGGTGGTTTCTATCCCTTGAAAGACTTTTCAGTCTTACATTTACAGATACCTCAGCCCATGTGTGATCACATATGGTGCACTGACTGATGACAAAAAGCTTGTATTATTCACACCCTTTATATACATATATACTGAAAGGATATAGAGAAGGATTCAAGGTGGAAACCTTGATTTGTGCCTGCTGGTGTTCTTTCAAAGTGCATACCTGGTACCAGGAATATGCCCGATCAGAGGGGTCGATGAGGATGGTGATGATCTTGGCCTTGGGAATGAGGGAAGCAGCTCGTTTAGGGGCTTCCTCAGAGTGGAAATAGTTGGCACTTTTTTCAAAGAGGAAGTCAGTGGTGACATTAGAAGGAGTGGGGAAGAAATCCATGTACCTAGGAAAGCAGCATCATTTTCAGAATTATTTAGAAGTCACACAAAGGTTGACAAATCAGTTAAGTATAGCCAAATAATAGCAAACAGAGGTTTACATTACATTTTTTATTGTATTGGACATGGTACTAGTTTTCTTCTCACTACATGTAACCAGACATTGCAGTTATTTTTTCCTGTGACTAGATGAAAATGTTATAATATTTACATATCATCTTAAAATTAATGAATTCTCACTTTCCAGTCAGAACAAACTCCTGAGAAAATCCGAAGCAGAAAAAAAGTTTTCCAAATTTGGCCTTTTGCTAACATCAATTACAGTACAATAATGTAAGAAAAAGATATTCAGTATCAGAATCGCTTTTACTCAAAGGAGAAAAGAGTTTGTTTACGTGGGGAAGATGCATTGAAAAAAATCTCCACAGCTTCATCAAGTAAAAGGCTTCTAAGCAGTGACAGCATCTTTCACTTATTGTTCCATGAGCCACATTTTTGTGGAAACGTGTTTAGTTTTCTTTCTGAACTTTCCTCCTCCATTATGAAGTTGCAGTTCATTTCCAGCAGTCTCCTATGCCACATACAGACTTCTTTATCCATGGCCTTCAGATCACTTTTCATTAGTGTTGGGGAAAAGAATAAATGGGAAATGTTGACGATCTTGATTTTTCAGTTAAACTCTATATTGATAAAACAAATGCTGTTTAAAACAACCTCTTGTGAAGATGATGCTTAAGGACTGAAATTTCTTCCAGTGCTTCAACTTTGCTCTATTCATGGAAGTGAACTGCTTCTAAAAAAATGATATGCTCTTGTTGACTTTCAAATTGTGACCACTGCAGCGAAGGCTAGAAGACTTGGTAGGATGGAAAGGACACACGATGATCATTAGTACACAGGCCCTGATTATAAGGTATTTAGAGAATAGGAATTAATCTACACAGGCTTAAAGAAACAGAATTCTGTGACACCCGATTCTGAAAAGTTAATACTTATAAGCAACTTTTATGTGTACATAAGCAAACATTGCCAACTTATTGTATTGTGCTTCACTGGTACATGAATGGATACCTGTCATCAGAATTGTGCAGAAGAAGTAAGCTGGTCTTTCTCTGCGTTAGAGGAGGATAACAGCTGTGGATTCTTTCAAGGCCTTAGGAGTAGCAGCTGGTAGATTACGTTGTATCGGACAGACCTAAATGATGTCATGTGAAGGGGTGAGGGATGGGCAAGTCCCTGTGTAATGTGGTCAAAGTTTATCCTCAAAAATTCTGCTACAAAGCTGCATAGCTATTGCTAGTCTCACATGCAGACTATATGTAAAAAAGCTGAAGTAGGAGGACAAGCAAACAGAACAGAATGAAAGGCTGATATTTTCCTACCAATTTATTGATTATATCTGCCTAATGCTAACGGAAATACGGGAGAGTATGATACTACTTAACTGAACAAACAATACACTCTATTTCCCAAAAATATTAGGGCTGACGATGAAAATGATGAAGCTATACCAATTTCTGGTTAGAAAAATAAAATTATTAGAAAGTAATGACCTAATCTGTCCGTGTGACCTCTGAATGTTTTACTAGAACATGAATAGCAAAGAGAAAGGCCAGGTTTGAAAGAGAGAATGGGCACTACAGGCAAATCTGCTGTAGATCAGCAATGGTGTCATTATGCTGTTGTACTAAAGTCCTGGTAGCAGACGGAGTAAATACAAAGCAGTGAGGACTACCGCCTTATAAGGACACAACTAACATTGAACGTGGCACTATACCAAACTTTTATACTGAGAAAAAGTTAATTGATTCTTTATATCTAAACATGGCAAATTTGAAAACAGTGGAAGTTGATAAGGTGTCAGAGAAGAATGGTAAGGGGATTGGACCAAGTGGGATATCAAGATTACAAAGTTCAGCATTTCTGCTGAACACAGACTGCAGAACTCTTCCTCAGTACCTCATTCATGAGACAATTATTTAACTTGACAAGGGCAAAGCTGAGAAGACTTTAGAGAAACTTCACTAAGAAATCTATGTTTCCCTTAAACTGGGGGAATAAAGAGAAAGGGAACAAAATATCAGTAAACTTTTATTGGTGCTCTCCAGCCACCACAGCATGTTTCCATATTTCATCCTGCAGTGCTTTATCCTGCAGCACTTTTTGAAAGCAAGAGAAATCAAGGATGACCTGCTGGGTGTAGCTATGTCTGGTGATTCTCATAGTGATGCCACAGTGAACATGGCAGCAGTGACACCTACTCTTCTTTATCACTACTTACTAAACCTAGAGAGATGCTAATGTTCTCCTAATTACCTGATATTTGAAAAACATTCTGAGGGGCTTTCCTTGTCCCCCTTTTACCAGATTGCTATTTCCAAATCCTACTTAAAGGAAAAAATGCCTTTCCCTGATATTACCATTTTTTTTCTCCTAAGAAATAAGATTTCCAAAGAGGAACATAATTTTTGCCTCCATATATCCAACTAATAACCATTGCTGTGCCAACTTCAAAGACGTGCAATGAGAATACATATTTTCTTACTGTTTCACATTTATTAATATATGGATATTTACAAGAAAGCCTCACAAAAGTTAGAGCATTTACGATATTCTGTAGTAAGATTGTTATTCACTTGCATTTATTTATCATTTTAGAAGGACACTGAAGGTTATTTTTTATCTCATTCCATATACAGTTACCATTACCAACAGTAATGTCATTTTTGTATTGTTCACAATATAGAAATTTATATTTATACTAATAACCCATCTTACCAATCAATCCCCCTGTGGTAGTTATTTCTATTAAAGAACTGTACCTCCTCAAAGGTTTTTGGGCTGGGGGAGTTACTAATGATGGAAGGATGCATGATCAGGAACAAATACAAAGCTGTGGTACCTGCAAATAGGACAAAAGTCTAAGATTAAAAATAATAAATGCATACACATAAAAACAGATTCATACTTGCAGATGGACTAAACCAGCTTTATTGCATTTTGGTTCAGTGCAGGGATGCCAATTTTTGTCACCTAAGAGTCTGTGCTTTCTGTCCATTTAAATTGAAGACATTTAAACTATAAATAGTTAACACAGAAAGTGGAGTACCAATGCTAAAACCTGTTTTTCACACTTTTAATAATTGTGTTTGAAAAATGATTTTGTTTTTATGAGCCTGTCACAAAAATAATTTTAAAATTTTGCACTCAGTAGCTATCGGGAATCAGTGAAGATGAAAGGAAGCACATACACAATTTTCTGATTACAGGGAAGAAAATGAACCATTAAGTTAAATTATAAACTACTGCAACCTTGCAATTCAAACTGTCCATTAGGAACTTCTAGACTTGAAATAAATGCCACAAAATAACAAGTTTCTATAAACAAGACACCTGCAGGAGAGAGAAGAACTTGCAGTTGAGAGTTTACACCATTTGAAAAAAGTCTGTCCTTTCCTCCTCCTGCTTTGACAAGATCTTGACTGTCTTGCTGATAGCTTTATCAAAGTGTTACTCATTTTGACATAAAGCCAAAAAAATCCCCCCCACACCTTAACCCTGCACTTTCAATGTGTATTGTCTGTCATTTTAACTTACGTTATTAAACTATATTTGGATGATACCTGAAAATTAAAAAATGCTATGAGATGATCAAGATCTTTACACAGCAGTTTGAGTAAAAGGTGATTAATTGGTAAAATTATTTTAACTTTCACGTGGCATATATTGTTGAAAGACAATAAAATCTCACCAGTTTTCTGAGGTCCTACAACCAAGAATTTTGGTAATCGATCACAGGTTTTTTCTTTAGACCAGATATCTCTGTGCCGTTTGTCATCACAGGGATTCTAAAATGGAGAATAATTACCAAGAATTTAATTGGTAATCACACCTGATAGGCTTCTCAAATTACGTTTATATAAATTGCCACTTTTTCATGAATGTACAAATTTCTTACCAGAAAATTATTTTCCTTTGTGACGAAAAAACATTTCATGTGTTAAAGAACTATTTCAGTGATTCAACCATGTCTTCTCTAAGTAATTCTAATTTTTCAAGTCATTTAGCTACAGGCTAATTTCCATTTTTAAATTTAATTCTTTTTTTTTTTTAACATTATCCTTCCAACCTAAACCATTCTATGTTTATGCAAAATTATTGACGTTTTTTCCTCCAGTTCAATGTTTTATTCAGTAACAGCATGAATTTCAAAATGTATGTTTAAGACCAACTTGCAATCTCATGCTCAGATTCTAAGTTGGCAGTTCAGTATCCGATGCTAGAAAACACTTGAGCAAGCAAACTTAAATACGCTTTTATGTTTGATTTAGTAAAGTTTGCTCCTTAGAATATTTCTGCCAAGGCACCTCAACAGGATGATATTTGGGATACATAGTATTGCTGCAGGGACACGTGCCTGCAGCACTCAGATATTCCACTTAATTAGTTGAACTGTCACCAAGTGTGCACAAAAAGAGCACAACAGCATTCACCAGGCAGAGCAGTAGCTTCTCTTTAGGGACTGTGCTCTCAGCACTGGGTGATGGGCTGAAGTCATGCCAAGTGCAACGTCAGTGCAGGCTTTGGCCTTAGCAGGTCATTACATCCCTGATATTTTCAATTTTCTCACTTATGAAAGTGGGATAAGCAAGCAGCAGAGCTGATAACATTCATATATCAACTGGTAACTTCTGCTTAGTGCTGGTAAACTTCAGCTGAGGCAGTTCTGAGCTGTGTGTGAATAATTTTCTAATCCATCTTATCTATTTATACTTGGCTAGTCAGTTTTAGCATTAAGGTAGCCATGGTCTTAAAGGTCTTCTCCAGTTCTGGATTCACTTGAAATTTTGGATTATCTCTTGAAGAAAGTCCATTTGTTTAATAGCCAATTGCTAAAATACATTTGTACAATTGTTCATTCCTGTTAGTGCCTTTCCTGCACTTCCTACATTTCTGAAAGCAAGACAAGTCACAAATAAAATTATAGAAAATCTTAATTACATCCTAAAATACAGTAGTTTCACAACCTGTCTATGAGAGATGAAAGATTTAAGTGACACAAGAACAATTGTGCATGCTGAAGCTTCAGTAAGCTGTTTTATGGAACCAATTAGTAAATCTAAAAATATTACTGCTTTTCTCTGCAAGAAACAAAGTGCTTCACTAAAACCACCATCGAGACAATTTTTTTCTGACCTTTTCATCAGCAAGCTTGCCTACCTGCCAGAGCGGGTCCTTTTGCTCAGGGAATAATTCAAAATACTTGTGAGCCAGCTGAACCGGAGGAAGAGTTTGAAGTTTCAGGTTTGTCCAGGTATGAACAAAGTTGGCCAGATTCACGAAGGTGTATAAACCCAGACGGTCGTTTCCGTAATTAGACAGATGTGTCATGAAGATGCTAATCTTTAGGAAAAAAAAAACAAAGCAAGCAGATGTTAACTCTGTATCACTAGATGGCAGTGTAATCACAGATAATATAAATATAATTTGCATTTTGCTGTTATTATAGAGCTGCAAGATTTTGATCGCATTCACGTAGCTCTTACTACCCTTGCTCATCGTTGAATTACATCCTCCTCGAGTCAACTCAATGCAATCAATGAAGAAAATTGTGTAAGAGGTACTATGAGCTCTGTCTGAACTAAGATACACAACCCTACCCTGGGGCTGGACAATATTTACATAATCTTTGTGTATATTTACTTAATGGAGCAAAAACAATATCCACAGTTTTAGAAGTGAAATACAAATGCAATATTAAAAATGTGAATTCTGTTTTCATGGAAGAGTACCCAAGTCAGAGACCAAGAGGACAGCTGACCTCCACTGCTGTGATTTAAATCTTGTTGCTGCAGCTGTAGGTTCTACAGGGTACGTAGCTCATCTCTTGTACAAAGCAAGCACTGGGCTGACAGTTGAATCGTATGCAGAATTAAACAAAATCTGAAACCTGATTGTGTACTTTCAGTGTATAAAATAGTCCCAAATAAAAATAAAATTGAAAAATTCTCAGTGTCCCATCAGTAGTAAGGCTGCTTGCATTTTGCTCTTCCAACATCCTACTGTGAAATTACTCCTCAGTAAATCCTCCTTGCTCCAGCTGCTCTCTCACACTCCCAATGGAAGCAACGCCTGCCATGGAGGTTTCTCACAGGAAGGGCGTATTTGGAGGCACCTAAACCACACTGCTGAGCAGAGCAGGAATATACAGGCTACAAGGGTGGTCTCTCAGGGACTGAGGAAGGGCTGAAGACTGAAACCTCTGGTTCACAAGACAATCCATTTTCAAAGTCATTTTTCACTGATGGAACAGTCTGTTCGTACACTACAATCTGCAAACCCTTGCCTCCCTAGCAGTGATTTTTTAAAAGTTTTCTTTTTAAATAGGAGATCTCTCGCAAGATAAATTCTCCAGACTAATTTCCATTTAAAAAAATAAGAAACATGACTCTTTTCATAAATAAATCTGCTAATGCCATGAATGGGCAATTTCTATTTAAAGTAAAACTTGATGCAAACCACTTTAGAAAGAAAGAGGCTTATCACGGCCATAATTCTGAAATTAGTTCAGGAACTGAAGTTAATCTTTTGTAAAGGAATTCCAGCCTTCAGTATAAAAAAAAGGAAAAAGCAAAGCATGAAGAACTGTAATCCACAGCTATATTCTTTTGTTTCAGCGTATTTAAAACACTCGCTTCCTTTGATATAAAATGTTTACAGCTACTGAACTTCTGTTTTTGAACAACTCATCGTTACAGTATGGAGTACATGCAGTGAATGGACACAGAAAATGTGTTATATTAATAGTGTCATTTAGTGACACCTCTTGGCTTAAAAATAAGTCGAGGGCTTCAGTTTGTCTAACGCAGGTAAAATGAGAAGCTATACACTGGTAAGCCATTAGGATACAATCTTTCTTTGCAGATAGGAGCGAGACCGAAAAAAAAACCCGCAACAACTTGCCCTTTTAGGCATCCAATAATAGGCATTTTGCCAAGCATGTAACTTTTTCAAGTTTCCTTTTTTATTTGAGTTCTCAAAGCAGAAACAGACTAGCCATAGGACTAAGCTGTTCTCAACAAAGATACAATCGGAGAGTTTCCATTAAAAAGGTTAACTTGTTTTCTTGACAGCCTCTTTCTTTCCTACATGTAGGTTGACCTCTGACATTTATAATGTCAGTTTACCTCCTGGCAACTCCTCACCTCCCAACAATTACAGCACTGCACTGGAAGAAAAAGCAAGAGAACTTGAAGAGATTGCTAGTTCATGGGAAACTTATTATTCTTTCCCTGAAGGGAATATCACTGTAATTTTGACAACGCCAGAGTGGAGGCTGAAAAATTAATCAGATGTATCATCATAAATAATTTCCTGCATATGAAACTGTGACAATGAAGGGAAAAAATATATCAGAGACCTTAGTTTCCATTTTACCATTATTCTTTCTTCAAAATACTTTATGGTTAACAAAAAGAAAGAAGATCAAATGCTGGTTTAAAACAGAAATGACTAAATCCTGTGAAGAAGTCTGCACTTAGCGTAACCAAATCCACAGTTAAATATACAACTTTACATTGTCTCCTTCTATATGGCATCAAAAATCTGAGCTTTCTTCTAGGAAAATCTGAACAAAAGGTTTTCCCCTCCAGCTGATACTGCACAAAAAAATTCCTAGTGAAACCATCACTATTACCTATGTAAAATAAGCAAACTACAGTTCTGTGCTTCACAGAACAAGGGAATACTGCTGACCCAGGGCCAAACACACCTGATCTGACCCAAGAAGTACTTCCTCTTACTTTTTAGCTGCAAAAAAACATTTTTCCAGGCTAAGCTGGCAGCCTGTGTAACAAAGAGAAGTGTGATGCTCAGTGGCCACATCCATACTTCTCTGGAAAGGATCTTGGATCACTGTCACACACCAGGGATCCCTGCGAGAGGTGGCTTGCAGTATGGGATGCCAACCTGCCCATCTCTCTCTCTCTCTCTCTCTCTCTCCCCCCTACTCCAGGGACATTCCCGCGAGTTTGTCCACAACGGCTGCGCAGCCACAGCCCCGGGAGAGATGTATAAACTGATCCTCTGGTTTCCCTGGCTACAAGGAGAAAACAATCCATCCAAGTGCCATTTTGAGGGATTTCACCTTGGCACTTGCCCAGCTGCAGGGGACGGTGTGTTGCTGCCCACTCCCCTGCTTTCCCACCAAGCTGTGCAGAAGGACGGGCACTCCTACCATCGCCCTTCCGTTTGCAGGTGTGCAGCTTCACACCAAGACTAAACCTAATTATTACTTTTTGCCTTCCATATGGAGTTCTGATGCTTTGTTTTCCTCTATCACACCACATTCTGTTTCATTCAAACAATTCCAACTAATGAGAATGATTACGCTTTCTGTGCCAACTAACAGTTAGCATGCGAGGCTAATAAAGATTTATTCTCTTAAAACCACAGATCAGGAGACATAAAAAGAATCCTTTGTGGGCATCTCAGAAGACTAAATCTAGTAAATAACACTATTTGTTCAATAACCTTGCACTTCTGGGAAATGTTGTAAAATATAAATAGAGCTTCATATATTTCTTTATTCCTTCTTCAAAAGGGAAGCAGCGATGAATGGATTTATACTTTCTCTAACAGGCATTTTAGCCTCCCTTTCATTTAAAAAGGGCTTATTTGATTTTATTATTTCCAGCCCTCCTGTAAAGGATTTCCTTTCAGGGCATCTCAGCATTTTCTTTTTCTCAGTGCAAGAAGGATCACTGTTTTTAGCTGTTCCTTATAAGAAAACTATCATCTTGGTTGCACTTCAATGCACATTTTCCACAGGATTTGGTACCTTTCACAAGGGGACTGAAATGAAATGCAGACAATCTTTAAAATGATGGTTTGGGACTAAATCTGACCTCTGAGAAGCAGCTTGTTCCTTGCTCCCATCCATCTTTGGATCAGAGTAGCAAAGGTGCTTTATTCTGCCTTCTCACAGAGCCTTATAGGCAGCTGTATGACCTGCTCCTCTCACCTTCTCCTCAGCACTTCTGCACTCCTCCTTACCCAGTATGAAAGGGCAGAGGGCTACTTCTGTTTCACCATTCTTCCCAATCCCTGATTTTATCTGGGATTCTGACTATCACTGCAGAGACGTAGGGAAATGAGGACAAGCACTCAGGAGAAACAGCTTTTATCTTTTGGAATGGTCTTTCTGTGCTGCACATTTCCTTACTACAACATTTCCCAATTAGAGGCAATAGCTTCTAGGTCAACAAATTAGAGTTGAGACCAACACTGAGCTGCTGCTCTTAAATCACACATATGAGGAAAAGACAAACCAGCATGACCTAATTTATGTATCAAGAACAGAGAAAACAATAGATGCCTGGCAAACAGTTTACACAAAATGAAAAAAATACAACAAAGTTACTCAGCTTCCAGTGACAGATGTTATTTTAGTAGGCTGGATATTTTAAAAAATACTGATTGCTACAAAATCAACACCAGGATGCTGTCCCTAATAAAATGATACAATAATGACAGTACTATTCAAGGATAGCGGGAAAGATTTTGTCTGGGTTTCTTATCAAGCTCCCTGTGAAGGTCTGGAAGGGTGAATTATGAACCTTCTCTACATTGGGACAGAAATGATTTATGGTGAGCAAGAGTAGCTGCTCTGACAGAAGGCAGCAGAGGAGATGTATTTGTGCTGGGCAACCTGCAAATATTCCCACTCCCATCCATACATTCAGATAAGCAAAATGTACCTTACCTCATACTCAAAACTCCATTTTACACAAAATTTTGCAGATGAACAGGTTGCACTTACACCTCACTACTATTCTTCCTCATAATCATTTTCTGTTTATACCTCCTTAATAGTGCACTGAATCAGGAGGATTCATTTTACAATGAGGGTGGTGAAAAACTTGAAGTAGTTGCCCAGAGGGGTGGTTGCTGCCCCATCCCTGCAAACATTCCAGGTCAGGTTGGACAGGGCTCTGAGCAACCTGCTCTAATTGAAGATGTCCCTGCTCAGTGTACGTGGCTTGGACTAGCTGACCTCTAAAGGTCTCTCCCATACCAAGGAATTCTCTGATTCTGTGATTCTTCAGTGTGGTTTCAGTTGCAGAAATAATGCAGGAAAGAAAATAAGTGATGTCATCTCCAGCAGAGTGAAAGAAATTAAGCACAAAAGCACAGTAGAATACCACAGCCTTTAGAACAGTAGTCCACTAAGCCAGCAGTCTCCAAGCTTTTTTGACTGTGCACAGCTATCAGTAAAATTTTTTGAACACACACCTCCAATGTATGTATAGGTATTTATAAATTAAATACTCCTAATACTGCAGTCCCAATGTTTTCTTCTCACACCCAAATGGATCATCATGCACACCCCCTGGGGTGCATGAACCCCACTTTGGAGACCAAAGTCACGGTCAGAATGTAGCCCAAGAACAAAGAGAAGATTCCCTTTTCAGAGGTTATCTGTACCCTCCTTGCCAAGCATCAGGGAAGGGGAGGGAGGACTGAGACTTGCAGTCTCATTCGTTTTATAACAGATTCATTAGTATTTTGGCATTTTAGATCTGGAACTAGAAGAGCTAGTAGTATAAGAAAAAATTGGTAATAACCTCTTCTTTTGGACTAGACAAGTTTCATTTTTGTTTACCGTATATAAATCTATTGCAGTCAATACAACTTGAATGAATTCACTTGAATAAATTTACTAAACCAGTCACCAAGGTACTTTTGGCATGGGCACTGTGTCACCCTCCAATCTGTGCAACAACATTAAAAGGCAGCACTGAGACCTCCCAACCCAATGAAGTTAAGCACAACACTTTAAAATGGAGCTAGATTATGATTGACAACTAATTATGTGATCTCTGCTAGACAGTAGAAGCTGATGAATTACCAATTTAGTATATTGCTGATATTTTAGCTTCTGAACAAATGTTTACAGGCCACAAGAGTGTGTCTAACTCTCAGAATGCCTATATTCCAATTAATTTGGCATTGTGCACACTCTGTTTGCAGTTCTGATATCGTCGCGATGTTCCTCAACAGTTTTGTTTCAGGTATTCAGAGACTCACTAACAGCTGGTTTTGCTCCATTAGCCTAACAAAGTGATAGAATAATGAATTAGATTGCAGTCTATGCTTGAATATGTATTTTTTATAGTTGAAAGATATTCCTTTTAGACCTGTATGCTACCAGAAGAGCTGTGTTCAATTCCACCACAGAGAGATTCCAGCTTGCGACTCCTTTTTTTTTTGTTCTGAGGCTGTCCTGCTGGTTTCACAGCTGCCACAGATCTGTCCACTTGCAAAGACAGCAAGCCAGCTAGTTGAATTTGATTTACACAGCAGTGTCTCCCCTATAAATATAAAGGAGCCACAGAAGATTTATAAGATGAACCAAAAACATGCATTTGGTGTGGTTCGGAATTATTAATCTGACAGTTAGGGAACCTGAATTTATCTTCTTCGTTGTGTTGTTGCATACAACTTTTTTTTTTTTTTTCCTTTCTGTGTAAATTGCTCATTACCCTTGTGATTCCATTTCCCAACTGGCAGCACTGTCCAAAAGATTTGATTCAGTAATAGCTGTAAACCACTTGTATATGGCCTTCCATTTGAGAATTCTGAAGAACCATAGAATCAGAGAAGGTTTCTTATTACTCACAATTCAATGCATTTATTTTACTATTGCTGCAAGGAATCACCCCTATGAGATATGTAAACCTGTCTTTTCTGTAGCCTTTCCATGCTGCCTGCTCATTTTGGCTTTTTTCATATTTTTTCTGCTTCATCCACAAAACACCACACTCTGTCTGGTTTTTATAGGTGGGTTCTGAAGAACAGATACAAAGGCAAGAAATACTTGTATTTTGCAGCCAAACAAAATGCTAAAACCGAAAGTAAAAACTGACTTCCCCTCCTGCCACAATTTGTGACAGCTCCCTGAACTATTGTCGGAATTTCCAAAATGGGCCTAAGAGGGCAGGGAAGAGAGGGAACTGTTGCCTTTCTCACCCAACCACGAAGTGGGCCAAGCCTGCTGATCTGCACAAGCCCAGCTGAGAGTCCAGGCTATGGCCCCGATGTACCCAAATGCTGTGGGACGCTGACACCCGCCCAGCTCTGGGGCGCACCTGCACAGCACTGCGCTTCCCCACACGCCTGTCTTCCTTCCTGCTTCTCACACTCACCATGATCAAATATGAGGTTGGGCAAAGCAGGGCAGACAGAAAGGGAAGATTTGAGCCAGGATGCCTTTGGTTTTGTATCTTCCTCTGTAGTCCCAAAGCCTGGTGATTCATCTTGTTCAGGGTCACATTAAAATACAGTAGGTTCTGCAGATGCTCATATAAATCCTCTCATTTTCAGTGCTAAAGGAGATAATTTCTCCCTTGCTGCAAGTCAATTAGCTTAATAACAGCTCTACTCACTACAACTTGGGAGAGGCAAAAATTAGAGGAAAATAATACTTAAAACTGACTGCATACAAAGATTACAATTATTTTAAGATCAATGAGACGCAGGGCCTAAAATGCTAACAGCTCTCCCTCTTGATCAGTACTGCTGTAACTGTACAGAGAACACACAACTGGCTACACATTAGTTTCATTGTTGGGCTGTCAACCATTTGAAGGCTTTCACCAAATTCCTCTCCACAGGGCATTTTCCCTCTTCTTTAGATCTGTAGATGCACAGTACTCTGAAAGGAAGTGCACATAAGTGCATGTGATGCAATTACTGTATTCTCTTCTGTTTGTTATTCCTGAGGGCAGAAAAGGTATAGAAGATTTTCATGAACCATTGTTTTCCCTGAAACATTGATCTTGTATGAATGCAAAGCTCCTGGTCTGTACCTTCCACAGTTCAAAGGGTATTTTAGGACTTAGTTATGTATACTTTTTACAAAGTTTATCTGAGACACTAACTTTTACTGATGCTACTGGAAAAGAAGATGCACACAATATTGGTTTAGGCCATGTCTCTCATCAAAACTTCAGTCTTATATTAAGAAAAACTTTGTTCACTAGATTACTAGGATTTTTTTTTTTTTACCTTCCACATCATCATTTGAAAACTAAACCACAGACTAAAAGCAAACTGGACTAAGTTATGGGAATAAAATCTAAAGAACTGGTAGAAAGTAGATGAGATATACTCCATTTCAGATGTTGTTCTGTTCCATAATTTTATTTTTATTACTGAAACTATTCACTTAGAAAAACAATAGTAAACTTTTTCATACTAAAAAAAAAAAAAAGATGAAAACTAGAAGGTCTGTCCTGTGTTTTGCCTGTTTTTCTAGTGCAACATGTCTGCAGAAGCAGATGACATCAGAGAAATGTATGAGGAAAGAACTGGCTACTCTACAGCTGAGAGACATGTAAAAAACAATCTTCTATGAAAGCCCTCTCTACTCCCAAGGGTTACATGAAGCATGGAATTTTATATGGAATCCTTGTGGTAGTCTCACCAACTACTACAGGCATAATAGCCAACCAAGTTTAATTCTCTATTTCAAACCTTAGCAAGTTCTTGATGTCAAAACCACTACCTTGGAGGAAGATCCAGATACAATTCTCATTAAAATTTTCATCCTTATTTAATTGGCTATGCTCCGGTCTTCTGCTACAAGACAGGTAACAGGATTTCATTGTCTAGGTTCTTCATGAAATTTTGTAGTTTCTTCTGTTTTTCATCTCTTTTAAAATATAATCAATCTTGATAATTTTGATTTCTCTTCAATTTGGAGTTTCTCATAGTCCTCTCCAGTCAACTGCTCCCAGTTTTGCATGTAAATCTGAAGAGCGTTCTGGATGAACTTGTACAATGAACTTGTGGAAATCCATGGTACAACACTCTGCATGATTTTCAACTCTATTCCTTGCACAGCGTGTCAATGCCTTAAGGAATAAGGACCTACATATTATCCCACTAATGGGAATGACTATGGGAAGGAAATGGGAAAAATTCTACTGACTTCGCCATGCAAAATGTGCAGACACGTATGTTGAGATTATTTATTTGTATACATTCCACAGAATCCAAACATATAAACTCACAGATGAGAATCTTTGTCTTCTGTTACCAGGGTATAAGATGCTGTTCACAATAACATCTTTGTAAATTGGCTTAACTATAAGTAAATTATTAGAGCAGTGAGCTTGATTTCCTATCATCTGTGCAGCACAGAGTAAGGTGACACGCCGTTTGTATCAACTTAGGTTGCTACCCATGCAGCCTTAAGAACAGGAGCTGTTCAACATGTTTGCTTCTTATTCTGTAGCCTCTGCCAGCCCCATGGGACTGGTGAGTGAATTTCAAGTGTTCATCTGACAATAGATGCTTTAATGGCTCATCTCTAATAGCTGCTCTCATGGGAAAACATGGTCATCATTAGACCAAATGCTGCTATATGCAGTGCTGCCCTCAGCAAAATCCTTCTCCAGTCACAATTTTAATTTTTCCTGGAAAGGTGGAGGTTGTGCAGCCTTTATGTATTACCATAACACATGTATCTGTTTTTATCATGCAGTTAATCCAGTTTTGGTACTTAAATCCATTGCAACACATGTGCAAGCTAGAAAAAAAATTGTCATTTAGGTCTCTGAAAACTTTATTATATCAGTGCTTTAGAACTCTCCTGGTCTCAGTTCTTACTTTGCTTGTTTTATTGCACATTCCACACCAACTACCTACAGAAACAGTGGCTACAGCACAGGCCAGTAACTCGCACAGACATATTTTCATAAAGGAGCAATGTGTGTGTATGTTCCTGGTTGCAGGTGAGGAAAAATATGCAGTGGCAGACAGAAAGAAATATTAAAACGATTTTAACAGATGCATGTTCAGTTCAGCGATGTTTAGTTTGGCTTGGTTTTTCAGTTTAATTATTTTCAGAGTGGTTCAGGAGTACTCAAGAGTGTTGTCAATAATGACAGAGATTTATTAGCAAACCTGAGGAGAAATTATACAGTTGATGGCAGTGTCTATATCTACTTCATGATTATAGGTAGTTCAAAATCTAATTGCTTGCTTCCTTCATCATTTACAGGACTTATTTAGGAGACTGGTACAATTTTATTCTAAGTGATACTTAACAGAAATCTGTTTTATTAATCCAAGAACTTCACTGACTATTGCACACAGAGATAAATGAATCTGCAGCCACCAAAGCTTCTAACAGATTTATCAGGAAAAATACTTGCCAGTAAGTGCTAAAGTCAGCACAGTGCTAGCCAAAAAGTAACAATGAGGAATAATACAAGACAGACAGACTGCTGTCTGACTGGATAAGATACTCATCACTACAAACTTCTACAATGCATGCCTTCTGTGTGGCTTTGCTACAGAATTCCTTGGCTAAATTAGTGCAAGTCACACAGTCTCCCTGTAAGTCAATAACAGAAAATAATGCCACTATACTAATAATACAGGGCTGCTGCAGATGTCCTTTCCTCAGTAAAACATTTTGTGCAAGATCCTGATATAGTATGATCTCGCCTAAGGGCTGCTGAAGTCAGCAAGACCTTTAACAGAAGACAGACACACAAAATATTATTGGAAGAGTATATAGCATGCTGTATTACTACTTAGGCCCTTTTTCAGCTTGGTGGTACTTCAACATTCTGTATGCCTTATGAACAGAACAGGCATAGCTGTCGAGATCACTTTACAGCCACCACCAGATCACACTCACAGCAGCAGTGTGGGGACATAAATGTGTACCGCATAAATACAGCCACGAGACCAGCTGCTCCAGCAAACCAGCGCTGAGCTCCCACATAAAACAGAACCAGCAGAGATCATTTCCTGACTCCTTTCTTACCTGCAGGACTTCTGACTGTACAACGCCCTGGGAAGAGGGCCATAATGCTGGTTCTCATGTCAAAATCTTACAGCTGCATGCATGCTCCTGTCATTTTTTGTGGTTAATTCTGCAGATTGTGGTTGATTTAACATTCCATAAAGAAACAGAACCTCTGTTGTGAATAACTACCATGACACAGCCCAACCACAAAGAAATCTGAGGCTTTATTCTTAGGGACATTTATTTCGGTGCAGGGTATTCGGCTCCTAAAGCCTCAGCCTAGTAACTCACACCTCAGAAACAATACTCACTTAAGATCAGTTATTCAAATTAAATCAGGAAATGCCACGGAGGCCTTTCTTAAGATTTACATTTAATTTACAGGCACTTTCAATTCTTGGAAAGTTAATATTTATGTACTCATTGAGAATATTATTTAGCTGACACTAATGACTCCTACGTAATGTTTCTTCTTTGCAGTTTTACATCGGTGAAAAATAATGCTTAGAAAATGCCTCATAACAGAGTTTTTGCATCCTCTGGAAAGCTGGCTGTTTCACATTAAGAAATCCCAACAATTTTAATGAACACACAGGAAAGCTTATGAAATCCAAAATGCTGCTTCATAATCAGACGAATTCCTAAAGCTACTTAGTTTTCATTTTAATGCCTAATCTTTGCCCAACTCTGACTTTGAAATTATGGTATAAATACATGTAATACTCAAAAACGACAAAGGTGCAAACCCTAATCTTTAAACTGATTACATGCCAGGCTAATACTTAGAACTTTAGAAACTGTTTATAGGCAGATATTTTAAACCAGATGCATTATCTTTCAAGGCATTGCTTAAAAAGATTGCAATGATTTGTCTTGGGCAAATTTTGGTCCGATAATAATTTACAGTTGTATTTAGAAAATAGTGCATTTAAATTCTATTATTTTAGGCTGTATTGGGGATACCATATTTCTCGGAACTGGATAATCACACAGTCTACATCGGAACACATAAATCAAAGATCTAACTGTAATATATAAAAAGGCATTACACTACTCATATTCAAGAATGTTAGGCAGGCATTATCAAAATTCTATGATTAATGTTAATAATTATGATTGTTTCACTCCTTATCTTGTATTACCCTTCCCTCCCTTCATACTTTTAATTTGAAAGGCTTATCCCTCAAGCAACCATATTCAATTTTGCTGTTTTCCTACTGTTGCAAGATGGTAAACTAGTTTCTGGCTAAGTTGTGGCTGTGCTTCAGTAAGGAATACAGTTTGTGCATACTCAAAATGTTGTTACTATGTGTATTCCTCTAATTCTCATTTGTTAAGCCAGTAACTCAGTTAAAATCCATATATGGCCAAAGCATTGCTACGGTACCAATACTCTCCATCCAAGGATTTTCCCAGGTCTCACCTCTGTTAACATGCTGTGTCTGAAATGATATATACCATCAAGTTAGGACAGTGACTACTGCCATCCTCTAGAAGGGAGACCACATGGGTGATGAGGAGTGAAGTTTTTATTTCCTAATTGTGCTATGTGAACATGAAAAAGGAGAACAAAACACAGTAACTGGTCTCAAAAAAAACCCCAAAACTGTAGCCTAACAGAATCTTAGTTTGAAAAACATACCTGCGTATCAATTGCTGAAGTAGCTGACAGAAATTTTCTCCTTTGGAAGATTATAAAATGGAACAAAAATATTTAGGCTAATATTCCAAAGGATTTGAGAGGAAATATTGTTTTAGTGTTCTGAAAAAACAAGCCCTAGTGATTACCTTTGTATAAAACAGGTACCTTTTATTTATATGTTTCTTTTGGACCTCAGATAAAAAAAACTCACCTAAAAGCTTGTCTAAAAGGCCAGTTTTGATGCAAATTACTTAATCCCATTCCATTTTGAAGTACTATACTGTCTTCTTCTGTCAGTATTCTGTAGTTTCATGGCCTCATTTGTTGTTTCTTCTTCCATTAAAGGTAAGTGAAAGGTTAAGCAGATGTATTAACTACGTAGTTCATTTACTTGGAACTTTTTTTTAGAGCTATTATGAATGAACAACTGAAAATTCTCAAAATGTATTTAAGCGCAAGCACTCCTTGCTTGCAACTTTCTCAAACCCATTTCTGAAACTTTCTCAACATTTCTGATTATGAATTTGGAAGAGCAGGAAAACAGACTTCACCTGAGGTACTCATCTCATAGTAATTTTGATTCTTAATGCCTGAATTCTTCTAAAAATTAAATCTCAGGGTTCTTGATTCTTATTGTAAAAGCAAAGATCAAGAAAGGTTGCTACTATTGCATTGCTAACAAAACAGTTGTTAAAAAAAGAGTAGAGATTATCTTTGCGCCACTAACGAACATATCAGTTCTTAAATTAATTAACTGAAAAAGCAGAAGAGCTCACTGTTAACAATCAGTATTATGTGGGAGACCCATTTGATTAGCCTTGAAGCATTCAGTAACTTCTCCTTTTTTCAAAAAAAATACAAAATTACACTTTACTTACTGGATTGAGAACCACTGTGAAGAACAACTCTCCCCCTTGAATACTTTTGTCTAGTTCCTTTGGGCCTCCAGGATATTCTTTATAGAAAATTGTATGGGTGAATAAGCCACAAGTTTGCCTAGGAAGCACCTGCATTTAGTAAAGAGAAAAAAAAAAAAAAATCAGGAGAAATTCACCAGACAAAAATGTTTATACTTACAATGAGATAATAAACGACAGATAAGTGACACATAACTGATCGTGTTCCTTTGTGATAATTGCAAGGTAGACTGGCATCACACTTTGCCAGAAGTCAAAAATAATCTACCTGAATTACTACACACATAACACTAAATAGCGCTTACCAAAAGAAACAACATTTTCATTATCAGTAAAATCATAATGTCAAAAAATTTATCACATTTGGTTTGAAACTGGAGATTGATCTCCATCACAATATTACAATTCAGCAACCTCTTCAAACTCATTTAATCTGTAACACCTGATCCTAAACCAAAGAATCTGAAGACTGGTCATCAAAGATTTCTAAAATTTTAAAGTTAATTTGAAACATAATCTGAAATATTATCAGTCTATATTGAATTAACCAGTTCCACTTGTTATTTGAACAATGGTTTTGTTGTAATTTTAAACTGGAATTTACATGTAATTTTTTTTTTTTTTTTTTTTTGCTTAGTCATCACCATCAATAATAATTCTATGCTGACACACGATGAATCTTATTGATAATGCTCACATGATAAGAAAGATTTTCTTCTTATTCAACTGTGCTAGTTTTGTAGGACCAGTTGCAATAAAAAGTAGCACAACAAAAGCAGTTTTCAAAAGATGAAAAGTCTTTTGAATGGGAAAAACTAATAAATGCAGTTAGTTTTTCCAGTAGAACTTACAAATACTTTCTGTCAACTTCAGAAAACCACTTGCTGTGGAGTATTTCAAGGATGTCTATTTTTTTCTGGAAAATCAACAGCTGAATATTTGTGTTCATGACAGTTCTTAAACTGGGATTGTTCTCAAACATTTTAGTTGAATGTAGAACACGTTATATGATAGCTTAAACTTTTAAAGCATACAAATCCCTTACTTGACATGGACTGTGGTTTTGTAGATATGCTTTATTTCTTGTAGTTTCATTTCTCAATGTCTTTTTTGTAATGTACAGGACACTGTGACCACAGATCATAAATTTTGTGTTGTCAGAAAACGTATGGAATTTGTGCATTTGCTATGAACTTGCACATTCTTTTTAAAGACCTTTAGATTTCACTGATGAAATATACGAACAGTTCTTCACAGAGGCATGGAAGGAAGCTGTACTGGATGGCAAATGCTCTGACAAATCTTACACAACAATTTTATTACTGAACCTATTCATCACTATAAGCCCACGGACGTAAAATATTAATGTATTTGCCCTGGAGAACTGAAAGCTTGAGACTCCCAGAACAGGTGGTTTTATATGACTGTTCTTGGAAATAGATTTTTGGCCCCAGTGTCCTTGTGTTAAATCTCATTATGCGTCTTCAAATGACATGTTTTTACAAAAATTTATGAAAGAGATTTCTGGAGATTCTGAGACAATCAGTCTTTCTCAAATGCTTCACACCCCCTGAGCATATCCACAAACCCATTATTTTACATGCCGCTATTACTTTGAGAAGAACAAACTGTAGCTCAAATCTGTATAGTGTCAATTTTTTTTCCTGGATGTCTGAAGATTGTTTTAGATTGCTTCATCCACAAATAGACCAAAACATTTAAATATTATTATTTTCCTTAGAAAAGTGTTATCCATTCTAACTAGAGAACAATAACAGAATTCTGTTATAAGCTAAGTGGTGGCCTTGCACCAAAGCACATGGCCCTCCAAAACTGCTTGTTGCAGCCAGAGGTGTAATGCAGAACACACACGCACACAGATCTTCCCATTCATTGCTCTCCTACATGCTCCAAAATAAAGTTACTTGAGAACATACCACCAAGTATTTTGGAAAGTTGCTTTGAAACACTTCTCAGATAATAATGACAACATGTGAATCAGAACTAGCCTATGACCCAGTGACCAGATGTCATCAGCATAACACCTTCCATGTCAGTTGTGTATAACCCCTTTTGGCAATGCTGCTGTCAGTGAACAACGCTGTGAATTCAGTAATACAGAAAATTTGTGTGATTTGACTTGTAGCTGCCTCAGCACAGCAGCTTCAAAACCCTGAGAGGGGAGTGGTATCTGTGTGTCTTCCTTCCATCTGACCTTCTGAGCCCTGTATTCCATACTGACTGCCCAGGCTCAAAGCCCAGCTGGTGGGTTACCCACAGTGCAAAGCACAGTTCCTGTTTCTTGGCAGGAAGCAAAATAGGGGCAACTGCACACCATTCAAATGGAAGAAAACAAAATAGCTATGCACCAAGATCCAGATACTCAAATTGCATAAACTAGCAAAACTCTTTTGCAGCTAATGGTGCTACGCAAATTTAAAACCTGCCAAATATTCTAACCCATAATATTCTGTTAAAAGATGTGAAGTTGACTGTTTTTCCTTGAGATCTCTGAAGCAGTAGGCCTACAAGAGTTAACAGCCCGTTAACTGTTAACAGCAGGGTGCCTGGAGGCCACCTTCATCAACAGTAACATCATCAGCAACAGACTGATTTTAATTAACAAGTCACTGTCAAATCTATCTTGCTACTTACGCACAGCAATGTGTGCTTCTCACCATGTGAACTTTTAGGATAACCTGCTTTTCCACTTAAATGGCTCGTAGAATGGTAGAGTAGTTGCAATATGAACACCATAAATACAACTCACCATGATATTTTTGTGGATGAAGCCCCGTCTATACCTTGCAGGCTTCAGATGTGGATATTCTTCTGTGCTGGTAACTCTGATATTCCAGACCTTTTTCCAGGCATCATAGAGTTGAACATGTACTGGATAGACTCCAGAATGGTGTGGAGCCACTGCATAGCCCAAATCAGTTGGAATGCCATGTTCCTAAAACATAACAGAACAATGCCTGCTTTCAAAAATTTAAGAAACTCGATGTTTTGGCACTTCTCAAATCCTTTGTTTGTTGGAGATCAAGAACAGGTCTGCAATGCAAATAATGGTGAGATCAAAACATGCTGCTATGTAAGGGAGATGGAAGGCAGCATGCTGAAGATGAAACATGGGATTTTAATACAAAAGCCTTTTCAATAAATATTTTCATGAGTATGTAGTGAGAAGTGATATAGATGTATTCTACACTGATTTCTTTAATCCACATTAAACGGAAAGCCATACTCCCAAGTTCCTGCAAGGAATTTGTTCACAAACTAAGAATTCAAAGAGAAAATCACTGGCACATATTCGACACAACAAGTAGCATTTGGCAGTTACAATAACAAAAGTGCTATTTCCACTACATGTCCCTATACAATTAATTGGATTGTTAGCTGCATTTCACAGAGCCCCTGAATTTCCCCTCTAGTCCACTCAAACGTAAAACCATGTTCAACACCTTAACCATTTTAGTGTTATTTAAAAAAAAAAAAAAAAAAAAAGAGAAAAGATAACCACTTGTAAAATTCTGAGGATAACAGGCAGAAACGGTAGACTAACTCTTTTGTAGTATATCTTTTATTTCTGCAGACTCCTGTCATTCATCTTATTTACATCCTCACCTTGCTGGGATTACCTTCTCTTGATGTTCAATGTATTTTCTTTCCAGTTTCTGGTTTCCACCTTTTTGACACCTTTTCTCCTTTCTTCTAGGTTACTTTTCAAAGGGGGAGTACATAGCAGATATTTCTTTGATAGTCTGATTACCAGAACATCTGTGAGATGTTTTTGTGTGGCAATGATTTAGGGAAACTGCCTTTGCAAAACCTTTAATTCTGTTTAAGACTTTTATACATTGTTTGCATTTATATGGTCATCTTCACTATAATTTCTAATCATATTTTGTGTACAAAGGTAAGAGTTGGTTGATATCTGGGTCTCTTCCTTTGAACATTGTAAGGAATATTAAGGAATATGAAAAACTCTGCAAGTCTTATCTCAAAGAAAAATGAGGGCATGAACTTAGTAAAATCATCTTGCTTCATCTTTTCTGGAAGAGTGCAGGACTACTGCAGGAAAGCTAACGTGTGGGACTTTAAATAGCTTACTCAGGATTCAATATTAAATATATCCATTATTATTTACAATAAATTTACTAACAGCTGAAACCAAACCAAACTCACACAAAGCAGTATTTGCTCCTGCTCTAGAAGAACATGGGAAATAAGACCTTAAAGACGTGAAGCCTGCAAGGGAAGAAAGCTATTTTTTCCTTAATCCTAGTGTACCGGTGTGCGTAACAGACGGGTATGGTTCAATCACACCTGAGAACCCTAACTTTTCTACAGTTAAAAAAAAACTGGTGAAGTATTATTTCTCGTTGGCAATTTATGGCAGACACAATGGGGCATAAAATTTGACCACTCAGAGCCTGGTGCAGCTTTTGGAGTTCATGTCAGGCTGTACCCCTCCTGGGTAAGATCCAAGCACCACATTAGCAATCCCACTGCACCCGGGGAGCGCGTCATCTGCTGGTTTACAGCTGGGCTGCTCTATGTGTCACCTGCCAAAGTAGGAATGAGTAAGACCTGGCCTATTGGTTTTACTGCATGGGAAGAAAAAGAATGGATGCACCACGAGTTACACAGCTTCACACTACTTAATCGCATCACAGGTATTTCAATTCCTCTTCTTGTATGTTTTCCGTCTCCTTTCTGATACATAAATATCAGAAAAAAAAAAAACCTTCACAGGATATGTAAGAAATTGCATTCCCTAATGTCCCATTTAATTGCTTTCATTCAGCTAAGAACAAATATCTGTTTTTTTAAGGGTTCTTCCCTCAAGTTTTAAAATATGCAGTAACAAATATGTAATTAAAATCATTCATTCTAATTATGAGCCTATCTTCAACGTATCAGTGTCTCCATGATTTCTTACTGACTGTAATTCTGAGGTTGAGCATTTCACACACAATATACACATTTGGTTTGATAATGCATGAGGCATCAGCAATTTCAGCCTCTTTCAAAAAACCAGGATGCTTATCTTTGTTATTAATTGAAATGAGCAGCTTCATGTCTATAGATGGCTTCAGACACGAAAAACACTTAAGGTATCTGTAAGTACTAAGAGCATTGAAAGTAGTGAAGAAAACAGAAATTGATAATGTTACCTAAACAATGGGCTGTTTATGAATTATTCTAATAACTTACTTTTAAACGGTTACATACTGTAGACTAATTCCAGAGGATGTCTTAGGTTCTAGCAGAACTACAAAACCTAATCTAATTCCCACTGCAATTTGCAACAATACACAGAATCATAGGGGGGAAAAAAAACAAAGGGAATTTTGGAAATTTTTGACACAAGATTTTCCATGGCTCTAACTTCTACTGAAATGCTTTATTCAAAGGAAACAGTAAAACTGGGCTGGTCTGTACTCAGTACAGCTACAGTTTACAGTAAACCTGGTAAAATCCTTCATCAAAAGAAAGCATATACCTTACTTAAAAGCAAAATTTTCAAATACAAATTTTAATTGCTTGAATTTTAAATCTATACCTTTCTCCTACACTCACTGACACATGATCATAAGCACACTTTGTTTTTCTCTTTCAAATCTCCCTAGTCTTTCACAGAACAAAGTCATGACCTCCCAGCAAGAGAGCGACCAGCATATTTTAGAGAAGGAAAAGTAAAACTATGCTGTCAGAAGAGTAGAAGCATTCTGGGAAACAAATCATGTTTGCTGAGATATTCTGATATAACACTTCTTTGTGTTATTACCCTAGACCATTTCTCCAGGCAAACAGCATGTACTACGTATGCCAGTTCACTTTGGTTTTATTGTATGAAAATCACTGTAGATAAAAGGTAAGTCTGTTTCTCCAGTATCCTCAGACCTCAAGGTTTGGATTTATTTTTAAATTTTTTCTTATATTCTCACAAACATTTTTTTCAGAGCTTTGCTTTGAATAAATAATTAGTAAAGGCAATGCTTTTCAAAACAAGTTCTTATAAAGCTGATCCAAAGGAATATATAAGATTATTCAGTATCACTGCAGAAAAGTGTCTTTGAAAATGTAGCACATTACTCCTAACATGCAGTGTTTTCATAAAGTCATTTCACATGTTTTGATGGAGTAGTTATTCTTTGAGAAAACTGTAATTTTTACTAGTCTAAACAATGGGTGATATGCAAAAAATTTTATTTGGGAAAATATTGAAATAGAAGACTTTTCATCTATATTGATATAAATTCTTTATTCTGGAAGAAAAATGGAAAATTAGGAAAAATGGTTTCTGAATACCTAAATTCAATATAAAATGCCAAAATATAACTCACTAAGGCAAATTTTTTGTTAAGGATCATCTGCTCCACCAGTGACGACTCATTGTGGAAGAGGTGTGGCTGCATGTGGCTCCACATGTGGGGAAACCACCAAAACTCATCCACAGATCTCAACAGCAGGTCATCACCTTCATCTTCTTCCTCAGTACCTGAAAAAAAAAAAGGCAAATAATATCTCTGAAGTCTCAACTTCTACTATACTTTTACAAATGTTTAAAAATATAAGAAAGAAATTAGTAGAAAAAAAAATGCAACCCTTTAAAGTACTGATAATTTTAAAGGTTTCTGAGCAGATATTTCTTTTCCTGAAGTAATTATAGCCAAGTAAAAGACTGAGAGCCCCGTTTTCCTGGCATCTCAAATGCCTGGTACAAAACTATCCTCACATGCATGTGCCTGTATCAGTAACATCAGTAGCTAAGGAACAGAATTGGAGAAATCGTATAAAAGACTGTTTAATACAGAGTATAACTGAAAACATTGACAACTCTTTTCTGCTGTTCCTTATCCAAACTAAACTCACTACCCAGTCAAAAAACCCTCTCATTATTTCTCATAAGTGGAAGTATTTTTTCCAGCAGCCTTTTCAAAATATTACACATAATTTAACTATTTTCTCTTCCCTGCTAATTCTTAGCTTTCTGACCATAGACTATCCAGGAGTTCCCAGAAATCTGCATCTTTGAAGAGACTTAAAGGGTGGCTAGAGCTCACGGAGCTATTTCTCAGGCCCCAGGTCTATCTTTTCAGATGCTCTCCTGGCCATTCCTAAGGATGAGGTTCAGGGAGCAGACCCTAGAGTCATTTCTAATGAAAAAGAATGATTTGGGTAGTAGGGTACAGCCCTTCTGTTCTCCCGCACCTCTTGTGCTGCAGCTACAGCGGTAAATAAGCCAGCGGTGGGTCCTGTCCTCCAACCCTGAGTGGGCTGGCTGCTTGGACACTCACCAATCCTCCCAGCCTGCAAGAGGCTGGGAGACATATTGCTGCAAAGAGGCGTTCAGAGACTCTACCTACATGGTCATTTCCAAACAGACCACATCTTAGACAGAAGGTTAATCTAGTATAACAGCTTTAGGAGAAAAAGTTGATTTGGTAAGGCTCACAAATATATGTCCCAAAGCAACCTGGAAGAAAGGACAACTTAATTTTTTAGTTATACTGTTACGAAGTAAACTCTTTTCTCTACTTAGATCCTTAGCCTCTATCATTCCTACTTCCCTCACACTACAAAGAAAACCATAAAAATGAAAGTGATTTTAGTATTTCATTCTTACCTGTGTGATAAAATTTCCCTGAAAATCCCAGGTTGAAAGTAAAATTTGTAATCTGAGCTCTCAAAAGATTCTGAGTGTCAAGCAGGGCCTGAAAAAAACATAACCCACCATATAAACATATCTGTAGAAAACACACCTGGCACATAAATGTAATGTAACAATATAAATATTTTTACAGGCATATGTCTTCTCAAATGGTTTTGCTATTCAAAACCAGGTCTTTATATATGACAAGGAAGAAATAGACATTTTCATTAACGTTTAAAGATTAAGTACAGCATGCAAACTCCATCATTTTCCTCTCAAAGATCAGCTGTTAAATACTGTTTTACTCCCTAAATCATGAGACAGAAAAACAAAGGCACACGCCACAGAAAAGGTCTTCCACGGATTACTCAGTAAGCCTGGGACACAGCCAGGAATGGAATTCAGATGTCTTGGGTCCCTGATCACGGGTCCATTCACTAGGATGAACATCTGTGAGAATTACATTTCTCTAGATCAGGTCAAGTACATATGCAGCATTTTAGTCGTGTTTCAAAATTAATGGCAAAGAAAAAAAATACAGCATGACAGAAAGAAGCTAGATGAAGCCTATTCCACATCAAAGAACTTAATCCTTAATTCCCCTGAAGTCTGGCTCATTTCTCAAGACAGTTAGCATACTGGCTGTCAGCATACATGTACTTGCATCAAATTAGTACAAACAAAAAAAAAATCAGCATGCAGGAAGAAAGGTGAAGGCTATTATTCCTCAGATACAGCTTCATCCTTTGACTTTGATATGGTCTTCTTGATTTATTACTCCCAAAGTTTACTTATTACTGCCAGGAGTCCTCTCCCAAACTCTCACACTTTGCTGTTGTTTGCTCTTGCAGTTTTCCAGGTGTAACAACGAAACCCATCTTTCCAACCCAAAACAGAACTTTGCAAAGCAGGAACAGAATAGAAGAGCAAAACGCCTCCTCTAAAATGAGACTTTGAGTGTGCATTCCTCCAAACAGCCTGCCTTCAACTGAGCACTTGATAGGTGGTAACTTATGAACACACTGGGCTTTCTGGAGATTTGTGATGCAGTGCACAGCACATCAGCAGCATACGGCAAGCTATGGCACACACACACACACACACACACATGGAGACAGGCACTCCTGCAGTACCTCTGAAAGAAAGAGACATTTATACATCAGTTTCCAAAGTCAACGTGTATTATAGCACAATGTGATAATGCACAATGTAATAATTTTAATCACTTAAAGTGAACAAAAGCATCAGAAATTAGTGGCTCTAAGCATGTTATAAAAAGGGAATGCATTTAAAAGCACGAAAAGATTAAAATCCCTGGAGATTTTCAAAGGTTTAAAGGTCTAATAGGCTCCCCACTCTTGAAATTCAATGACAGTTTGGTGCCCTGAAAACTATGAGCCAACAATTTTAATTATAGCTTCCTTGGAAGTTTTCACCATGTAAGTAGTTTGTCCACAGTTACTTTTTAAATAGAATGCAAATGACCATGTTAGCGTGGAAGTCAAGTCTGGCTTTAGCATAGCATATTCAAGTTACATTTCCTTAAAGTGTGACCCATTGTACAGATGGAGGTGATATCCACCTTATTAGAGAAACTTCTAGCCATACGAGCTCTTCTTCAGGTCTTTTCCAGGGCTCATCTATATTGTTTCTAACAGAAGTACAATCTCCACCTGCAAACTCTGTCAAGCCTGTTTCCTTACACTATCACACCTACAAGATTACAGTGACAAAAGCAGGCAAAGGGTGACAATAGCAAGGGCTCCCCAACCTCAAGAGAGGTCCAAGGCAGCAGGTTGAGCAGAGCTCCCACTCCCTGTAAGAGGTGGCCACACACCACAGCTGGTGCATCTGTCCCTGCTCTGTGCTTTTTGCTTCTCCCCTTCCAGAGCTAAGCATTTTCTGACATTTCCCTGGCTGGCTCAAGGAAGCTGGTGCTTGAGGGAGCTGATCTGCAGCAATAGGAGAGACAGTCATTTGTGCCCATCCTAGCCAGTTGTAAATTTGAGTTTTGCTGACATGGCTGATGAAACACGAGCAGTTTCAATTCTGAGTCATCAGTAGTACTTGTCTTTTTCACCGTTTCAGCAGACCAAAACATTATGCCTAAGCATATTCCTTAAATATATATTAATCACAGAACTAGATCTGCGAAAGAACCATGACTTTCCTGCCTCCTATTTCTTCAGGTCCTCTCAGATCTGGAAGTAACTTGCCTCTCTCGCTGTCTTCTTCAGCAGTGTAGCTCCAGCAACAACAGTATAAGCAGCTTCAAAGAACAGTACTAGTAAGGTAGAGATCATCTTCTTTCACTGGAAAGCCTGAAAAACGCCCTGTGAACAAGGGGCTTTCCCTAAAGGAAGGAGTAAAATGAAGCACAGAACGGAGATAATTGAAAACAAGTCTGAGACTTCTGAAGTGGAATATTAAGAGAAAAATCTTGGAACACTGTAACGAAGGCTTTTGCACAGGCTGAGTGCAAAGATCACTGAGGAGACTTGGTATTCTAATGAAAGGTAGCAAATATGCAGAAGAGTTATTATGAAGACCATCTGTGAGCTGCTGGGAACTTTTGAAATGAAATATTTTATCCTTGCATGGTTAAAAATGTAGGTGGCAAATGATATGGCTCTATATTTCTTATGTTAACAGTACATATTGTCACATAAAAGAGATCCTCAGCACAGCTTGACAGCAAGGAGGCACAAACGGGCTGCACAGTTTTCTCCCTCCAAACTAAGTTAGGAAGCATTTCTTGAGCTGAAGGTGTTACTCTGTACCTTTCTCACACCGCCTCAGCTTGTCAGTGCCAGTCTATTCTCAGCATGGTGTAAAAACAGAATGGGAAAAACAAAGAGCAGCTGGAAAGGCTCAAGAAACACGACCTGGAAGAAGATCTTTGATGCACCTCCCTGGCACACTGCAGCTGCGGGGCTGACAGTGGAGTCAAACTCAGGCTTTCAAATGGGAGCTGGCAGAATGGCAGCAAAAAGCCCAGGACATTGCTATGATAATGCAACAGAGAGCTCACTTCTTGACTAGGAATTAATTATGCTAGTGTGGTTACTACCTTGCTGCCTCGAGAGCTTGGTGGCTACATTTCATCTAGGCCAGCGGTCAGGATAAGACACTCCAAATAACACTCAAATGACACGAAATGCTAAAGGAAACCTGAAGTTCACCTTCTACAGAACGAACTTTTAAAAGTGATGCTGTTGTTTTTAGGCAACATTACTGTCATTAAAATCAACAGGAGATCTTTTGCTAAAGCCTTCGGGTGGTGTTCAAAAATGTATCGGCTCATGCCAACTGTGTACCTGCTCTGCTGCTCTGCCTGCAAAGAGGGAGGGCACAGACCTGCTGTGAACCGCTTTTTGTACACACAAGCTGAGATAACATTTGAGTTGTCATGCCTATGATTATTTTCTGCGTGACTTGACATTTTACTCATCTTTCAGGTTCTAAAAACAAAATGTTAAAACTCATGAAAAATATATAGTAGCAGATGGCAGGGCCTATTACTGTGAGTTTCTATCAGGAAGACAGGAAAAGAAAAAAGCAGGGCCACAAAAAGCCTGAAATTTCATTTCTGAATACTGTTTCATATGCTGAAGGTAAGCTGGTGGTATTTTCTGTTTATTTCATGATTGGTTTATGAACAGCCCCTCTGGGTATCTGTATGAGATGTTATATAAATACACTAGTACTCAAAATCAGATCTTAAAAATTGTTTAGTAAAGCCTTCATATGTTTATAAATAATTATTTAGTACATATGCCACACATCCACCAGTACTATAAAGAAAATAAATTCCTGGCTGCATAATCACTTCCATGTACATAGCTACAATGGAGTAATGTCTTAACTTTTCTTATGATCACATAGCAGGTTCAGGAAATTCCTTGTGCCAGAAATCAAATGTGAGAATTCAATATATGATAAAAGACCCCCTTCTTCACCAATAGCTCAAAATAATCTCAGAAGGCGGCCCTGTTACAATCCAAGGAATAGACAACAGTTATCCTGACAGGAAAACAGCAGAGTTCTTTCAAGTTTTCCTCTGACAGGTTTATAGTATAACAAAAGGAATATAAAAAAATCATACGTTGTAAACAAAGCCAGATTCCCAGACGATTAATCAGCATCATCTCATTTTAATTATTTGTGTTTCATTTCCGTTGAAACACCTCGGCAAATGTAAGCTGCTGTAATTGCCAACAGGATCACAACTGACTGAGAATTTGGGAGAAAATGGAGTCTAAGATCACAAATGGAACAAATGGAACCCCAAGAATTACTCTTTATTTGAAATAGTCACATGAAAATAGCTGCCTTTATCTAGATGGCCTCTTTCTTTCTTGACAACCATAATATTTAACTCTTATCACTTTTCATTCAGAAATATCAACTTTGCTTATAAAAGAAACAGTTTTAATTAGTTTTTCCTCATCTTACAGACTTGACAAACAGAGACACAGACAAGTGACATGGGCTGTAAAAAATCTTGCTCATGTAAATCAGCAGCAAAGCCAATGACAAAAGCTTATATTGCCAAACTTATTTTCTATTTCCATAGCCAGGAAAACATCCTGCCTCCTATCCTCAAGTAACATCTCTACATGATCTCACTTTAGTCTGTCAAAAAGAAGTCGTAAGTGTCAACTTGTCTTTGGTAAAGAGACAGTAGTAATTTCTTCAGCATCAACAAAAATATTCAGACCCAAACATTTTGGCTGATCAAACAAATCAAGAATGCTTTGTTGAACTCTGTTTCACCAAAGAAGAACCATGACTTCTTTCTGTAGTCACATCAATTTATCTATGACTATGTTCCTACTCAAAAGCTGCTTAAGAACTTCCCAACTTGAAAAGTCAAATAGTTCAAAACACTGTTAATTTTACTTGTAATGACACCAGATTTTAACTAAATTGTCAAGCAAATAGACATAGCCTCACAATTCTGCAGTGAAACTTCAAATCAGTACATGCTTTCATGTCATTAGCAAAAGCAAGAAAGGTCCACTTCTTAATTTTCCAAAAAGCCTATCTCTTCCCCCTTTTTTCAGGAAGATATCAATTTCTCAACGCCTGCTTTATTATTTAATGTCTGACAATACTATCAAAGGAGCCATTAAATGAGAAATTACTTTGCTTTTGAGGAAAAGGTCTAATGCTGTACTGGCTCTTTATTAAAGGCAAAACTCTCCTGAAAAAGTAAAACAAATTAATAAAAAGCATAAAGTGAAAGCACACAAGCTGAGCACACAAAGCCCCTTTATGGGAGCTCTTATGCAGAAGCAGCTTTCATTTTCCATACCATGTTTCCTCTTCAGTTTAACCCCTGCAAGAGAGGGAGGAAGCAGAACGACAGCCATTTTACCTTCTGAGTAGAAGTTCTTAATACAGGAGTTCAGCAGGCTGTAACTGATGTGATGTCCCTTTTCTTTGCACCTGTACCATCGTTTTGCCTCTCCTGAGCACGTCCACATTCTCCAAAAAATAATCCTGCAACTGAAGGTGCCTGTGCAAGTACACACCACGTGCCACCCTTGAACTTTCCCTTCTGCACAAACTAACCTTTTCTAAAGTTCCTATCCACATTGCAAATTCACTTGCTTGTAAGAGAAAGGGAAAAACAAACAAACCAACCACCAAGGTTGAGGAGGAAATGGAAAAGAGAACTGAGGAACACAACACACGATGGAAGTTTGCATTTCTGATGCATGTAAAAATTACAATCTTACAGCACTCTGCTTCTTTTCCCAGTTAAACTATCAGTATTTGAAATTTTCCAGATATATATTGAGAAGTAGAATCATAGAATCACTTGTGTTGGAAAAGACCTTTAAGATGAGCGAGTCCAACTGTTAATCCAGCACTGCCAAGTCCACCACTAAACCATGTCACTAAGCACCATGTCCACGTGTCTTTTAAATGTGCTTTATCATGCTTTATTTGCCAGTCCCTAAGCTGAAAGGCACTAGCAACGTGTCCAGCACCAGAGACAATGTGTGGCACGGTGTGGCACAGAACAAAAGCGAGGCCAACAAGCTGTGCCTGAAAAACATAGCAGGTTTGTCTTGCAACTGCTCTGGAGAGTTGATAGCAGAAAAGGGAGGAACCGCGGCACACTGACTGGGGAAGGGAGAGATGAGGGGGAAGCAGCAGTGGGGATCCACCAGAAATGCTGCAGCAGCAGTGTGGAAGCAGTGAAAGAGAGAAGCACCAAGATGCTGATGGCAGGTGTTAAAGAAACTGTGGCAGCAATCAGGGATGGGAAGGCAGTGGGCAAGAGTTTGAGGTGGTTGGAGGCAGTGAAAGGCAGCATGGCAAGAAGAAACAGAAGGCAGCCTCAATAAAGGTCAATCTCAAATGGCTGGGAATTATTATTTTATTAGAAAGACCATCTTGCTTCTGAGCAAAAATGTTTCCCTCATGATAAATTATGTATTTTGGAACATCATTAAAATTCAATGTCTATTCTTTCTGGATTTCCAAGATTAGCATTTTGACACCCATTACCATAAACATTTAATCTATGCAGGAGAAAGAATAATTGCTTTGGGTGTACTGGATGTATCTGAAAAAATATTTTGAATATCTTTCAGACAAAAGGAGAAGAATGTTTAAATTTTCTTTGACTGTGCACTCTTTAACAGAGCTGACACTACAGAGAGGGCAAGGGAAGAGAACAAAGAAAATCTTCAGCTTTTTCTGCAAAGTGTTTAGCTGGCAGAGACCATAAATTATAAATAGACCCTAAACTGTGTAAATGGGAAAAGGACACTGCTCTACAGTTTGGTGGAAGCGAAGTGTCCAAGAGGACACAATCTGGCAAAAATAGGAAGACTGATGAAATGGGGATGGAAAAGCTGAATTGCTGACATCTGGTTCAAATTTATAAAATACCAGATTCCATATGAGCTGAAGACAACTATTCCTGCTACTTTGTACAACACCGTTAAAATGGGTGGTGTAAACTGTTTATTAAGATACAGCTTCAAGAAACAGATTATTCTTTCAATTAAAAATATCCTTCAAAAGATGCAACAGTTCCAAAATACCACATGCCAGCAGGATGCCTATTTACAAAGGGCTATATAACATGGTAGAATTTAAAACAAATAATGTGTGCAAAAATAAGTACCTGGTTACAGTTACTTAAAAATTACTGTAGTTTACTGACAGCTAAATTCTACCTTGTAGCCTGACTCTTTAATGTGCAGGACAGGCAAAGCTCCCATTGATGGCTTGGGCTAATTTTGTTTGCCAGATCCAACCCCCTCACTACAACTTCCTATAATATTAAAGGCCCATACTCACTGGTTGAAAAAGTCAGTGTGAGTCTTTTCAATAAATTCAGTGAGCACCATTAACAGCATAACCCAGCTTCCCTTCAAAATGTTAATAAGACAAGATATCAGGCTGGAGCCCAGCTATGTGCATCTTGGTTTATCACTGTCCAATATAAGTCACAATGGAATTGATTTTCAAAAAAATTCAGAAGCCACAACATTGTTTTAGTGTTTTCCTTTAGAGTTTTTTTTTTTTTTTAATTACATACAGTAATGATCTTGATGATGGTCCAATTACACATCTTCAAGTAATTAGGCTCTTTCATCTAGGCATATCATTTGTACAATCGAGAGATTTAATATTTCTAACTTCCTTCACCAGTTTCTCACTTCTTGGAGGTTGAGATAGCAGCTAATGAGAACAAGCTAATTATGGCAAGGTAAGTTGAAGGTTTTAAATACTTGGTGCCAATACCATTTAACACAGTAATTAGCATGCTGTTTTCAGGATTCTACATGAAATTCTGCATTATTAGCTCTTAATTAAACTGTAGTTTGATGAAAGAGGTTACTATAACTAAACAGCTAAATGATCTCATTATTCTGCAGTTAACAGAAATAAAAGTTCTGCATTTCTTTTAATTAAAGGTCAAAAAAAAAACCCAGGTCAAATTGAAATTCGACTAATAAACACCTTATGGTTGCACAAGATATCTTCACCTGGATTTTGGTCAGATAGGATTCAACTGAGAACTTGTTGGTTCTTACATTTTTGCCTAACAATTTACCTGCTTATGAAACACCAAGTATGAAGTTGTGTTCCCAGAATATAACAGAAGGTGACTCTAAAATGCGGTTAAAATCTCTTTGTATTTATCCAGTTAAGTTTCTGTAACCTGGTGATGGCTGATGAGCCAGCCCAGTGGGGAGCTGAGGTTTGTTAGCCACAAGGTTAGCACTCAGGTATCTGGGCTGCAGTCACAGAGGCAGGGCCCCCCAGCCGGCCTGTCACGCTGGGCGCTGGGGCAGCCTCACGCCCCCTTTGACAAGACCTGCAATATTTTGTCGCAGAAGTTAAAACAAAGCACAGCTTTTCAGGCCAGTGGGGCCTATGCTACAGCCATCCAGCCCCAGAAGAACAGAGCTATTATCCAAGCTCCTGCTAACACATCCATTATCAACAGCACATTTGCTTCTTATTTAACACCTCCTCACGTGGCAGCTCCAGCTTTAGCTTTCACCACAGCCAAGAGGCAGAGGAGTTTGGCAGGAGGACAAGGGCTACTCTCCAAGCAAGGCCGTCCTCCTCTGCACGAGCTGGCCACGAGCTTCTGCTGCAGCAAAGCCTGTGCTCCCTTTTCCACCACACACAGCCTGGCTCTGCTGCTTCAAGCCCTTCTACTCCACTGTTGGCAACAAGTTGTTCTGGTACAGTCACTGAATGCTGAAAATGTCTAAAAGGTTCAACACTGGAAGAATTTCTCAGCAACAGAGACCCCAGTGGCCTCACCTGACTGCACAGGAAGCTGCAGCTGGTTCACATCATCTACTCCACTCTTGATGATTTATCAGTGGCTACGTTACTCTGCCCAAAACACCAATGTTTTTAGAGATGCAATTTACATTTCAGGTCTACCTTTAGATCTGTGGCTTCCGTACAAAACAAGACATTTGTTCCATAGAACCTAGTTTCTTAGAGATTTGTTTCCCAAACTGCTGTTCCTTGCAGTGCAACAGCCTGCACACCTTTTCACACCTCTGCCTAGGACTGACCCTCCCCATGAGGTCAACAAAGCGCCTCCTTCCCTATGCTTAGTTTTATATATTAGAGAACAAAACAACTGCAAATCCCTTTAATTTATATAAAAATTGCAATAGAATCAGTTATTCTACCCATTTTATAGCACAGTTACCACATCACTTCCATGTGAACTAAACTGACTATTCCACAGGCTGGGCAGCACACTGATGACAATCCATTCACAAACATTTCTTAGTTTGGAGGTATTTTTTCCTAACAGTGCCAAAAAGATTCCTGTACTTCTCTTAATATTGTAGCTGATAAAAAATATCTATTTACCTTTGTCCCTGTGTTTGGGGTGAGCTGAGGCATAACAAGAGCTCTTTTTTCTCTATGCTCCACCTTTATTGATAGGAAAGAAGACATCTTTGACCAAAGATTCTCATCTTCTCTTTCTGCCTAAAAGCTCTGTGTCAGAAACTGCTGGGAATTTGATCATCAGCTTGCTCAGCAGCTAATGGTCACAAATATATTTTTTTTTTCTTCTCTTTAGGAGTAGTTCTAAAGTTACTGAATGAAATTCCCCTTCTACATCAGCACTGGTATCAAAGATATGACAGAAAAAGAGAAAACAAGGGAGACAAGCTTGCATAAAATAACTGATATAACTTTTTTCTCAAGCCATATTTTTTGTGTCTATATGCAGTCGGCACATAAAAGACATGAGAAGAACTTAACCCAAGTTAAGGAAAACTTGGGACAGTTTCACCCATTCCTATGTATTACCTAGTCTGAGGGACACAATTCAGCATAAAAAAAAGCAAGACTCTAGTGAAACATGGGATTTTAATAACAGATGCATGGGAGGATGAGTCTGTTAACACACACTTGCCCTGTGTTCGCATTTCTAAAACAGAGTGTTACAGAAACTAGATCTACGTAGATAAATATTCCAGCTGGCCACATCCTACATTTGCAGGCTCAAATCAGTACACGGGAACCCAAAATGAACTCTGCATTTGATTATAAGAGATTGAGAAGACATCTTAATACAAATTCCCTGCCAATGTATTATATTCCTTCCAACGGCATATTTCATACCCTTTTGCCAAATTTTATTTTTAAAGACTTACATAATCCTTTTACTTCCTTTTGGATATTAAGCCTCTTTTCTGCCACTTGTATTGGCTATTCAGCCTACACTTAAATTTCTGCGTGCCTTACATTAAAAATTTTTGTCCATCCTCGCTGTTCATACCCTGCAGACATCTGCAGCCTATTGCTTTCTGCTTTGGTCATCATTACTTACTGAGTTCTTTAGCCTTTATTTTTTCATTTTTTGGTCAGACGTTTCCTGACTATTCTGGTGTCTGTAAGAACTCTCTAAGTATTTCCAACTAAGTGGTGCAGTATGGAGCACAATATTCTAGAAACCTCCTCAGCCAGTAAAGATGAAGTACTTTCCTGATGTAACTTGGTATTTTTCATAACTTAAGTTTCAAACCAGCTTATACTACAAACATTTTAGCATTCATTTTGGGTTTAGGATGTTTTCAGGATTACCATTTTCAACATTTCTGTGACCTTTAACAAAGGCAATGAGAAAGGACAAGGGAAAAGTGTTTTGCACCATAACCCCCCCACTTTTTAAATAAATGCAAAATTATTTTTCAGCCTCCTTTCCAGCACCATTAGAGTTCTATCAAAGGCAACTCTGAGTTATCTTTAGCCCCAGTTCACTTTAAAATGGGAGCAGAGACATTTGGGTTATTCCCAGGAGTGCTAACACTGAAAGGGCAAGTGAACAGGAGCTTGATGTAGAGCTGTGTGGCTTACTAGCTCCACAAAAATGCAACCAGTGTTCCCAGCTCTAACCCCTGCACAGCATGGCAAGGCCTTTGTCATATGAAATTACTGACTTGGGTTGGAAGGAATCCGTGGGGCCTTACTATGCAGTCACTGACTTCTTATTTATCCTCGCCACTATTTGTATTTTCAAATGTATTGTAGCATAATTTTTGCAATATAAAATGGTATTTAATTTATGGTTTATTCCAGATATGAAACTGTATTTTAAGAAGCAACACTAACTCATCTCCAGGACTGTAAAGGATCAGAAGGAATCTCCTAAAGAGTAAATACTTTTTTAAAATTGGTCATAAGGTTTTTATGCTCTGTGAAATGTGAAGTTTAAATAGGCAGTAACATTTCTACCTTGTAGAAGTGTTGAAGTCTGCACAGAAAAAGAAACTGGAATCGTAAATAGGGCATTGCTATTCCAGAAGGGACTAAATACACATTGGCAAAAACTGCTTTTCTTTTGCTTTGTTTTTTAAGCATAATCACCAAGAATCAGTAATGTAATCACACTGACTTTTACAGAAGGCTTTATGGTTAGTGATCTGCCTTGTCCTTCTGAGATCTCTTCTGTCTTAATGTTCCTGAGGACTCTAAACTCAGCAGCTGAGTTTCTTAGCAGTCTCCTGACCCAATCCTCCCATGTGAGCCACTTCTGATGTGCAGACTGTGCACACTTGCCAACGTGCAGAATCTCCACAGGATTCCTTTGGAACACAAAATACTTGGCACCTTTTAGGCCCAGGTGCAAAACCAGGTAGGGAACCAGACACACAGAATATTATCCTCCTTAAGACTAAACCTTACACTGCTTTGCTAAAGGTCTCAAAGGCTGCAGCACATCAGTACTGAGTTGTAAAATTCTATGTCTAGAACCTGATGACTCTCTTAGGTTCAGTGGAGCTCAGGCCTCTCATACCCAACTGCTTTATTTCTCAAAAAAAAGTGATTTTTCAGAAAGACAACTCCAAAATATCAGTAACAAAGCAAAGACAAGCCATGAATTTCAGCAAATGCAGAGCTAATGAAAATCATGAACTAACAGGTACAACGACTGAAATCTGGATTCCCTGTAACAGACACAGCACTGGAACTATAAGCCTCCTCACACATAAAAATGCCAACATGAATCAGCTTGGTGCTAGAAATAACATCCACTGGTCCAACAGTGTTCATTTTTCCCCATATTTTTCATGTAGAGCAAGATGTAGAGCATTTTTAAAGCTGCTGTACCTTAAGTGTTGTATAGATGAATGAAGGGATAGTTGAGCCAAGCGGATGGTAAGAGTGAGTATATGTTAGTTACCATTTTTGCACAAGTACGGCTGCTTGTGCAGCTACAGAGCAGCACACCAGTGCTGCTATTTGACATACACACTCTCTCTACAGATTCCCTGCACTGGGCCAGGAAAGCTTTTTATTTTCATACACCATGGGTAAGCTGTAAAATGAATGTTGGCACCAAGCTTATTCCATAGGGTTTGGCTGTGTCTAGCTCTACACAGGTGCAGAACAGGAGCAGGAAGTGTGCATGGAACTCCCAACAGGA
>NW_008607197.1:0-14306 GCF_000691845.1 Merops nubicus | reverse complement strand
GGGGCCCGCCCCCCTGCCCCCCCACGGCCCCCCCCCAGCCAGTCTCATCCAGTCGAGGACTTTTATTCAGCTTTCTATTTCAAACATCAGTGCACTTCTTTTAAGAACAAAGGTTGTATTGAGCAGGTGTTGTATTAACCTTACTACATTAAAATTCACAGAAGTTCAACCTAAACCAAATTTCTTTTAGAAATTAAATGTTAAGATGACTGACTGGTAAAGTGTTCTATATGCTAGTAGCAGCCCATAAAATATATAAAGCTGTTTTTATAACTTGTTTTGAACTTGTATTTTAGTTCTGAGATCTAATTCTCTGCTGCCTCACAGTGTAGAATATTTCACACTACTATATCTGAAACAATACACGCAAGAAGTTAAATCAGTCTTCCTAGGGCATCAGACAGCTACAGAAATATCACAGTTAAAAACAGTCCTTTTCTTTACCTCTTTTAAAGCGTAGAATATACTTTTTTAATTATTATAAGTTAATGTAAAATACTTCAGGAACTTCAGGTCAGATTTAGGAAGACTATATTTTACATACATTGAATAACAGCATAAAGGTACCATGGCTAATAGACTCAGAATGTAAAATGATTTAGCAGAACAAAAATTCTTAATAGTTGATTCCCTTAGTCAGTTAAAGAGGTGATTAAAAAGGGTTTTTTAATCTCTCTAAACAAAAGATTTACAGCTCAGGGCAACCAAAGAGACATGAGTATCTCTGGTGGTTCTTTAACCAACACATTTGATGACACATCTATAATTTCTTTACAGATAACCTTTGACAGGATAACCGATAACCTTTGACATGATAACAAAGCAATTAAGTTATGGAATCAGACCTCCTCCTGTGACAGGAACCATCCCTGAAAGTTCAGGGATATTTCCTGCACCTTTTAGCCATTCTGCCTTCATGTGAAATACATCTAAGCCTCTTTTCAGAAACAAATATTTCAGTCATTCCTACGCAAGAAAAACTGAAAGGATTCATCACTTTATCTTCTAAATTTATCTCCAAGTGGTGTGCTTTACCATGGGAAGCTCAAGTTTCTTTCCATATATGCTACACATGGTGAAAAGACACTTAATGGGTTTTAAACAAGTGTAGTAGTTTAAGCTGTGCTAACGTTGACAAATTTCTAATATTGTTAATAAACAATTAGCTCTTAGGGAAAAATCTGTTATTAAACAAAATTATATTACAGTAAATGAAAGATTAGGCCACCAGTGCACTAAGGAAATAACAAAAAAGTGACAGCACTGGCTGTGGAACATGGAATAAGATTGATCTGACCAAATGCAAATGTTTGTTTTGGCTCTTAGTCACTCTAGAAGCATGTTATGAACAACAGATACTTCTTTATGAACAAACAGATACTTTTAAGGTGCAGTTCACTAACCAGTGCCTGCCTAAAGATGAGCCATTTTTCTGTGTTGCCTGCTGTGGAAAGCTACACAAAGAGAGTAGCTCTTGTCCAACTCTTCAATTATTCTAATGCCAAAAGACTGCAGGTTCAAGCTTGCATTGGCCATTTCAATGCACATGTACTAACTGCATTGCCTAAGTTTTCACAAAACAGAATGAGAAAAAAGATGTATCAGCCCCCTCGCAATAATGTACACAGTTAATATGAAGCTTTTTCCCTTGCCAGTTATAAAAGAACAATTATAAATTTAGAAAAAGACTAGGCTTACATGAGGGAAGTGAAGAGATCTCCACTCTGACTTCAATTCAAAATGTCTCTTTTGAAAAGCACACAAAGGACAAGACGGGGATCACACAGCTAGTTATTTGGGAAAAAATTTTCAGTGTTCTTATTTTTCATTCTGAAAACATGCTTAACTCTCAAGAATGTAGACAAAGTGCATGCACTGGGGAAATGACGGAAAAAGTAGAGCAACCTACTGCCTGGACCACCAGCACTGCAAACTGTCAATAGGAAACCCATCTTACTTAATTTCCCCCCAACTATCAGCTGCTTTTCCATCGGAAAAATCTCAATGCTTTATAGTCATAAAAATTTCACAAAGAGGAACTGTAACAAAAAACTTAAATTAGTAGACCATCAGCCAGGACAATTATGGTCTATTAAGATAAACTTACTCTGTGGATATCTAGACAGATTTTCTCTGTATGTCCATTTAAATTAATTATTTGCACTGCACAGGCTCTTAATCTTCTAAAAGACACAAGGAAAATAAAATATAACACTGTCACAGCATAATGGTCCCTCCTGCCTGACAGACATTAGGAGAGAAAAGAAGTTGCTGAAAAATGAATGTTGAGATGACATTACCAAGCTTATTTTCAAAGTGGGAGGCAATTAAACTATGAAAATGCTCTCTTCCATTATTTCTGTTATACCAGAGGAAGACAAAGTAAATAAATATGAAGATGGATGGTGCTGTTGATGCAATGACAGCTACTCTGTATGTTACATTGAAGAACTACCTTCTATCAGTCCAGATTTTATACAGTGGCAGGCAAATCTGTAACAATCAGGTAGTCTAAAAAACTCAAGCACAGTTCCAAAGTTGTTTGGCTGTTTATTTTTATTTATGAAACTGTGTTTAAACTAGAATAAAAGTCATCTGTTGTTCAATAAACCCAACCATTTATTCATTTAAGAGGATTTAATTTAATAAAATGTGTCAAAAAATTTTCAGAAGAGCTCTTTACACTTGTGACACCACAGATACTCAAGCTGAAGTACCACCACTTTGCCTCATTGTTAAAGGTGCTGAAGACACTAATTTTGGAGGGTTGTCTTTTGACTTGACCTTTTCTGAGGTCAACATATAATACCAATAAAAAATTACCACTTAACCTCATGATATCATTTTTCCTAAGTGCACAACTCCGATTCACAAACCTTCAAATGCTAACTATCCTGGCTACCTTGCAAACCTCATTTAGGTATCTGAAGAAGAAATCCCTTGAAAACCCGACCTTACGTGCAATGAGGATCTCACTCCTTGGAGACAGTCAAAAGGCATCTGGACGCTGCCCAGCTTGAGCCAGGGGGTTGGGCCAGATGACCTCCAGAGAGGCCTTGCAACCTCAGCCATTCTGCGGTTCTACGAATGCAATGTAACAACTATCCTGTACTTCTGCAATCCCACAGGATATCTTTTGTGACCACAGCCCTCTACTTTAACACTTACAAAGAATCGCCCACCTAACTTGTGCCTGAACTTCAGGGGCTTAATGAATCAGTCCTCCCAAGGCGAGTCTAGGTTCTCCTCATACTCAACGGAGAGAAACCTTTGTCTCAGAAGACCCAAAAATGCTACCATCTTGAGTTAGGTAATGAACAATGAGTGATTATTTTTGCTACCAATTCTGCATTAAGCCTCCAGTTTCTGAACTCTGTCCTATCCAGAGGAACCAATCCTAGAGGTTCTCTGGATGTTGGAAGCTTTTTAAACTGCTTTAGGTTACCGTGCATTAATGGTGTAGAAACATTCACCTTATTCTCAACAAGCTCACAGTCCTATCAAATGTGAATATACACAGAAAATATTAAATAGGAGACACATCAACAAAATAATAATACAAAAAACACAAATCACCAAACCCCAAAAAGCATTTATATTCAACTCCATATTGCTAGTATTTAAAATGTAAGCTTAGCAGAAATGAGTTAATCTGGAGTACTGAAATTACACAAAGTCTACATTTAGCAACCTGTTTTCACAATTCCAGCGCACAATTCTCTGTCACAGTCAATACAGCAGAACTCAGTAAAACACTCCTCTTTAATAGGATGTCATTTATCCACAATATATACTTTACAATAACGGATTTCCAACTACTGCAAATTGATTTTATTTCATTCCTTCCACGTCATTGTGCCATAGAGGATAACTCCTTTGATATTAATAGTAATGAAGATACATTGCATCTGACAGCCCTAACAATATGTTTAATAGAACATTTTAACTTTAGGTAGATGAAGAATCAGAAGGGAACACCTTCAGATTCCACTGTTTCAGAACTCAGTTCCATATAAATGAAATTATCCTATTTAAAAGTTATTTCCACTTAGATATTATTTCTATTTAATTTGACGGTTTTATTTTGACAAGTTAACATTCTGACACACTGCAAGTTATTCTCCCAAAACAATTAAGTTTATCCTTTGCATCCGCTTTAATTGGTCTCAACAGCCTCCTCTTTCTGGTAAGTAATTCTGACAATTAATCATCCTAACTTATCCTAAAATGACAATCCTAAGGTGTCACTCACAAAGAGAAACAATACAAAACATACTGTTTCAAACCACTACTGCACAGCGCAACGAGAGATTTATTCAGGCTTTATTTTACATATTTTGTTACCAGAAACTGCTGCTTCCACAGAACATCGCACGTTTTGCCCAGGATGTGGGTCAGACCTTATTTCTTTCCTTCAGTTTGACTTTGCACTTACGAGATTCTCGAAGCATGCTCACCCACCTAACTCAAATGCTTTCATCATGTTCGACACAGAAACCCCATTTATTGAGCTTCACCTTTATTCCATCTTCCTCCCATGCAATCTGTTTGCATAAGGAAAACACCTAGCTATTGAAGACATACTATTTTGTTTATGATCACACATGCAGAGAATGTTTTGGAAAATACTATATGCTGCATTTTTAAAGTGGATTAAAGCAAACTACAAGTTCAAATCTTTTAAGGAAGCAACATATGCAGGGATACTGCAGCTTAACAGATATGTTAACACTGAAAAAAAAAAAAACACTAGTTAAAAATGAAACAAAAATGACCATCAACTGCACACAGTGCTGTCATTGCCTTTCCTTCCCAGTTCCTCTTTCCATTGCAAAAGTTCTAACAAAACACTCCCTTATTTTTATCACAAATGGGGCAACAATCAGCATCTTAGAGACTCAGTTTCTAGACCAGGTACAGTTTTGCAAGGTGACCTCTAACTACCTGCTTTGTAACAACACAACACAAAATGAAAGCAAGACATACAGCAAGAAAAGGTCCAGATGTTAGTCCTGCTGACCCTTAGCTACCACCTCACTTCAACAGCACAATGGAGTGAAAAATGACCCTCGGGAACATTCAACTTAAAACGTTAAAACGGAAACGGTCGAGTCGTTTAGCTACAGAACAAGCTTTTAACACCAATACCTTGCTTGCAAGCAAGAGCCATAACACAGGCAAGGAAGGTGAAATGCTGTCACCAACTCCTGACATGTGAAAGCTATTTCAAACAGTTGCTAATCCAGTCTAGTCTTCAAAATTTATGTTGATGTTTACTTTTGGTCACCACATTCACCTCTTACTTTTAAGACTAGCAGCATGCACGTTACTTATGAACAGCTCTTGGGTCCAGCCCTGAAGCCCTGTGCTGTTTCCACATGCCATTATGTATGTGCTTGGATGGAAGCTATCATCAGACTAGAGAGTTAAACATTCTGCAATTATGTTTAAAATTGTGTGTTCCAGGTGGGTTGTGGTGTATGTGGAAACACCATCACTCTTACCCCCTTCTCTTTATCACTTACTCAGCAACAAGTTGTCCTTAATTTCCTTTTGTGGGAGACTACTTTCCATACATAGTACAGGAAGCAGAATTCAGAGGTGCCCACCAACTCTTTAGAACTTAGCCCAGCAGGGACTTGCATGTCACTTGAGAGAAAACAAGTGATGATAACCAGTGGGTTGTCTGATATCACATTCTTTTCTAGTACAGGTACAAGCAACACCACATAGACTCTCCTCCAGGCTGGAGGTTGAAGGAACTGCTATAGTGACTACTCAAAGCCGGACAGACTGGCTTCTCTCTCTCTCTCTCCAGTTTGCATTGGTACTTACTGATCTGCATCCTCTGTGAGTTCCAATTATTAATAACTACTCAAAGATAAGAGAAATAGCACTTTACTGTAACAACTGTTAGTTTGTGCATGTACTTTACCTGTACATCGTTGGTGTTCATTCTTGTTCCCTCCTTCCCAACGAAGATGTCATCTATGTCAACCAGAATGTACCTATCCAAGGACAGTCTGAGCTTCTTTCCAGACAGGAAAGAGATGGCATCTATGAAAATCAGCTTGTGCAGCCAAAAATTCAAGTTATTGCCGAAAAGGACTCGTTGAATCCCATCGTGGAGCCCCAAGTCATGAATTACTGTGGCATAGAGAGCACTTATAGCAGCAGGTGGCGAAAGGTTTTCTGGTGTCTTTACTTTTGCAAATATCACTGGTTGATAAGCTGTATGATTAATCTGGAAAACTGCCCAGTCATTTCCAAGCAAGGGACCTTTCTCAAGCTTAGAAGATTTAGTCACATGGAGCAGTGGGGAATGAGGATTAATGCAACAGTCCTTAATACCCAGATTGGTGTGGACATGGAAAGGAAAGCCCTTCAACTGAAAGCTCTGCAAGCTGTTCTCATTGCCTTTGTGAAATCCAATAACACCTACACCATATTCTATACAGTACTTATCTAGAAGGCCTCTGTTCCAAGAGTCCATATTCACATACTTTAGAATATTTTCATATACTATGAGAGCATATTTGCCTTTATTTTTGTCTATAAGGACCGGGAGGTCACCCTTCCCAGGTGCAATCTCAATGTGAAACTGAAATCTGCTAGATTCTAAAATGGTTATTATATCTTGGCCTAATGTTGAGTACTGACTTTCCACAAATACCAGCACTACAAGATCTGTCCTCAGGGGATCAATAGGCTTCATGGTCTTCATCTCCATCAGCTTGTATGGTAACAGTTGAGGATCACCACATTCCACTTCTGAAGAGATTTCAGAAAGTTCATTTTCCTGTTTGTAGCCATTATACAAGTAGTATGCAGAAATAACTATGCTCACCATACAAAAAGTGGCCAGCAAAATAACTGTTCTTTGAAAATGTCTGTGAAGTTTCATGATAAAACTCATGTTGTTTACTTGCCTTAGATTGTTCTTGACAGCAGCATTAAAAACAAACACAGATTCTCAACAATTTGTTCCAGTCCTCTGAAATATTTATGTCACCATTGCAGCACACACATCTATCTTCCACAGGGCTTTACAGAAGGTATAGTCTAGAAGAAAAGAAAATCAGAGATTTAATCGAGGCATTACACTTGCAAAGTATCATCACACTTACACTAATGGTGAGCAAAGAAATCACTTCCAAAGAGGTTTGAGAATGAACAGCTCAAAACTCTGATAGCTGTACCCTTGAACGTCTCTAAATCTCACAGGCTCCTTACCCCAGAGGATCAAGGTAAAGAGGGTACACACAGGAGGCACTGAAAAGCAAGACATTTCTGATTTTTCTTTTACCCAAAAATAAAAGTTAACTCCAAGTAGACAACTGCCGACAACCTGAACACTGAAGAAAATTTATAACCTTCCCCATTCCACTGCCAAGAAGCTGGGGGGACATCCATCTACAAGATCAAACAACTTCTGTCTTATATTAATTTTTGCAGAACCAAGATGTTCTTAACAGATCATGCATGTTTTAACTATTGTATACATACATACGGATGCACTCCATATTACATGTATTATAGGAGTATTTTTAAAACAAAACTACACTTTCTCCTACAACTTTAGTAGGAAACAGTATTTTACAGGACTGTGTACTGCTTCACAAATTGTTGGAAGCACTTTGTATTTCAAAAAAGCATAAAATAATACAGCTCTTAAATTTGAGAAAAGAGAGTAATAGATCAAAAGGTAACTTAAGATCACCTAAGGATATACTTATGCTTTAACACGTACCTAAGGGAAGCTATTATTTTTCAAGCCAACAGTATAATTGCTGTCAAAAGTTTCTAGTAAAACAACAGAATAGTGTGACAAGCATGAAATAATTAAGTACTAGAAGATCCAGAACATTCGACTGTAGTGTCACTGTGCAGAATACAGCCCTTCCCTTTTGTAATCAGGACTGGGATAAGCTGTATAATGTTAACCTGGTTATTTCCCAATGGAGCACTTAATCCTTCAATGCTCAGTTTTTTAAAAAACATAAAGAAAGGGCTTAAAAAGGGAATACAAAGAATCTCCAGAGGTATAACCAATATAAAGTATGATCTCTTCCATACAGACTGACAGAAACAAAGTTTCTTGAGAGAAACAAACCAAGGAACTAACAACAGGCATAACCCATCAACGCATCATGTACTCAAGCCACTGAACCACCTGACAAGAGCTCCTCATCCTGCACTGCAAAGAAGGCGCCCTTTCACTCCAGGTTTTAAAAAAAGTTCAAAAATACTATGTACTTAACAGCACCTACGTAACTTCCACAACTTTAATTAAATCCCAGAGACACCTCCTGGTGTCAGGTAGATGATGAGCACAAAGTAAAAATAAATTAGTAGAAAAATGAGATAAGGAGAAAGAGAGAAACTACACTGCAACCTATTTATCAAAGCAGCAAAATTAAGCACCAAGAGTATGTCAGATATCGTGTTCGTAATTAAGATTCCCTTTAAAGCTCCACCTCACCAGATAAGCCTGCTTTGGGTATATTCTTCTTGGTTCACCGTCTACTCAGAGATACCAGTATATTAACCCTTTCTGTTCTGGGTGGACTTATACCCAGCCTCAAACCTTACCTGCAGCTGCACAAAGGCTTGCCCATAAGTTTTATACAGAAGACTGCCTTTCATGCAGGCATATAGGCTCTCTAATCAGCATTAAACAAAAATAACCTAAGCTCAGTTTCTCAGTTTCTTGAAGCATGTATCTGAAAAAAAGTCAAAGAACACATTAAAACCGAATACAACCTAAAAGCACCTTTAGAAGAACTCAAAGAACATTTTAAAGCATTGAGATGTCTGATCCTGTCACATCAGGTTTAAGAGGATCAGTTTAGATAGCTGGACAGAGCTATTTAATATGGTAAGAAGTTAGGTGACAAAGAAGGGGCTCGATCCTGAATGAGTAAAACAAGAGAGAAGTGTCCAGACAGATGACTTTTCATTACACACAGAAAGGATTCTCTTCATTTTGCATTTCCACTTCAGCTGCTTGAATGGCAAGAAACTCATCATTTTAGTGGCTAAAATTAATACTGCATTGTGTAGAAAAGCTGTATATATACCTGCTTATCTTCAGTAACCACAAAACTGGCTGGCTTACCTCAGAGAGCTCAGGCCTGGTTTATACAAGAGATGGAAGCATGCAAAGCAGAGCTCTTGCTGACAGAAGTATAACAAATCACTTCTTCGAATGACACAGCGTCAACCACCACACAACCAACAAGCACAATGCTTTTCTGCTTCTTTTAGCCCTAAGCTTCTCTAACACAGTCTCAAAATATCCTTATTCTTATGACAGAAACCAGCAAGGTCCTATTGAGAGGAAGTCCCACGTAGCATGCTTTAGAAGTTTCTTCCTTAACAGGTTTCTGACAGTCACTTGAATCCAAGAATCCTGCCTGGAGCAGGAAAAATTTACAGTGATCTAAGCTCATGGCAAGAACATATTGATTAGACAGCTGTTTGAATGAGGTATTACAGAATGGTTGCAACCCAAGGGCCGCTGAAGTAAACAGTGAGAGCACTTGAAATACTTGCAGAAAGGGCACAGTTCCTAATGCTGTTATATGTAGCAGAAAAACTGGAGCCAGCCCAGAAAACTGTATTTTCTTCAAGAAAACCTCTGTCATTTCATCCTTAGCTCCTAACTGCAGGTACCTCCTGGGGATATGAAGTGCAGCTGTAAGGAGGAGTGGATGAAAATGCCAAGACAGATGCAAGGTTTGACTGTGAGGAATGAGGAATTCTCTGAGACCCAGCAAGACATAGCCAGATTTGGCATCCACTCACCACTGAAGACATGAAGGGAGGGGAATGGAACAGAACAAGGCACAAGTTTTAAATGTGTGCTGTCTTGAATCAGCTTGATGCTTATGTAATTTTCACTTAAGGACTGCTTTGCATGGCAAGAGTTCAGAAGAACACAAAGAAAAAATTAAATCACTAAGAGAATGTGCATCTAATGACATCAAAATTGTTTCAGAGCATTGACAAGACACAGTTGCTTTCCTAGAGGAATAGCAGCATTTTACTCTGAGCAACAGTACTTGCTAGATATTCCACTGACATCATGCTAAAATAAATCATCATGCACCAGACTTGACAGTGGCATAGAAATCTTCAGGGTGCATCACCCATAACACACTCAAACACTGTGGGACCTATCAAGAACACTACAATGACCTTCACCACAACTTTAGACATGGTTTCAGCAAAAATGGTCCTTGTTCGCTATCACTTCCAACAGCAAAACCAGGCAAAGGACATAATTCAGAACATATCAACAGTGGGTAAGCTGTTAGAAACAGCATTTCAGAATGTGACAGCACTGATGGAGTCTTACTTTCATGACAAAATATCATAATACTTTACAAAAAAAATTAAGAAGTCAGTATAGCTTGCACTTCAATACAAAATAACCCCTAAAAAATCTAGGTATAAAAAAAAAGCCTTAAAAAAAATAAAAAAATCAAGGAGTCTAGAAACTCTTTGCAAGAGTTCCCCCTTGTTAGTATTGTTTCAGTGAAACCCCACGGAAAGGACCCGTAGCTAACAGAAGCAGTCTTAGCTCATTGATTTCAATGGAGTCATATGGAATTCTATCAACGGGGAACATGGTCCCACCTGTCTCTCAAAGCACTTGAAAACAGGCATCAGACATTATACAAATCCGCTGTCCACAAAGGTGATGCTGAATTAAGTTTTACCTGTAATTTGTATGGTATTTCCCACCATCTGAAGCAAAAAAAGCTGCCTTGTTTTTCTTTATATACACCTTATTATTTTAGAAGAATCCTCATTTGATATCCTACAGAATTTTGCTTTTTCACATAACTATTTGAAAATTCAGACCAGAACCTTTTACCTGTGCTGTTCCAAGTATGAGATATCAAAATGCCTCTTTAATGTGAAAATTAGCATCTTTGAATATTTAGAATCTTGTTTTTAACTTGTGGACTCAATATGGAGGAGAACTTGATACAACCAAGCTGAGTCATGGAAATAAGTTTTGCATTTCATTCTCAACACAGCAAGGTTCAGTATCCTTCTCATCTGCTGTAGAAGTGACTTCAGCAGCCCAGGACTAGTTCACATGAAAGTCTTGTGGGTACAGGAAATAAGTATCACTTTATTACTTGCAAGATTTACAATTCTAATCAGTACTGGTGGGTAGTCACAATTGCATTTATCTTCAGACAGCAAGCATGAAACAGATGCATTAGAATAGAGATCTTCAGCTGTGGGTTTATTTGTTGTTGCTTTTTATTTGTTTGGTTTGCTAGGGTTTTTTTTAATTCACTAACAAGGTAGTACTGATGAGAGAACAAATACTGTAATGAACTCAAAAGAGCTGAAGTGCACCATAAGGAGTCTGGTGAGTTCCTACCATTTGCAGATTTCTTCAGTTTGCTGTTTCTTTGCTAACCATAAATGACTTAATTCTTGGCTTCTATAAATCATCGCAGCACACTAACCCTAATGGAAATACTTGGATGAGACAACACTAGCTGGGGACTTGACCTACTAATGAGATGCAGCAAGTGAACATAAACCCCATGAAATCCAAAGCCTTGATTTTTTTTTGTTTTCTAGCAGTAAAATGGATATAATACCTATACAAGCAGCCTCCCCAGAACTCCTTGCAGTCAGCCTGGAAGCCAGTTCCTGGGCTCAGACTCATGGGCAGTCCTTGAGAGTCTCTGCTCTGCGAGTGTCATGGCAACCCCACAAACACTGTGTCCTCCTTGGTGTATTTTTTGCACCAAGACTTTCATGGTGCAGACAGCTCCCCTCCATGGGCTTTGCACAACTAGCTTTTCTGCACAGCAGAAACACGCTATTTTCTGGCCCCAGCAGTTGAAAAGACATGAGTTTGGCCATTTGGATCCATAACTGGTGTTTCTATTTTCTAGAACTAAAAAAAAAAAAAAAAAAAAAAATTTAAAAATCCCTTCAATTATATCAATTTCAGGTTCACATTATCACGCAGTAATGAACAGATGCTCTAATAGGAAACCAGGTACCCACATAAAGATAAACAAATAAACCTGCATACAATTTAAAAAAACCCTAAACTATTGAAGTTGTACTGTGAATATTAATAAGGTTCTTAGAACTACAAGAAACATTTTTCTTGATTTCAGCTGTGTTAAAAACTATCAAGATTAAAACAATGGGCTGAGCTAAAACATCCACAAACAAATGAGAAATTGCTCTCAAATAATATTTTTCCAAAGCCCAGTAAAAAAAAAAAAAACAACCTGTTTCAGTGTCACCTCAGGCCTGCACAAGGGCAACTCTTCATTGTGATCCCCAATTAGAAACAATAAAGTTGTGTCATACTTATATGCAGACAGAAAAAAAAAATATTGTTAAAGGGTAGCAAAAATCCTTCTCATCAAGAACTGCCAAAAAGTAGAGCTAGTTAAGGATTGATTTGTCATCGATATTTTTCAGCTACATTGTATTTGTCTGGCTATATATATACCTGGATATATTTAGAAATACTTCTTTTTTAATAATCCCCATCATTATATTCTGGTTCTGACCAAAGTGGCCACTACCACAGTGCTAGCGACATACTCCTGATATATCAAAGGAAGGATAAGTTTTAAACAAAGAACAGGCAAAAAACAGAGATATTGTTCTTTGTGTTGGTATGGGCATTTCAGTCTCCACTGATGAGAATGGCATTTAATTGCCTGGAACGTAAAATCCTACTCTGGCCAGCCACTATGAAATATGGCCTTAAAGTATTCTGAAGTCACTATATGAGCGTTAATAAAATGGAAATTTTTGGATATATGAATGACACGGTAGGAAGCAGCAAAATGCATCCGAAAACAACCAAACCTGGGATGGACAGGAGCACTCACTTTTTGAAATCAATTATGAAAATACAAAACGGATCTCCAAACACTGCATACCCCAACTTAGAACATTAGTCTACTGATTGAAGTAATCAAGCTGCGATAACTCAGATCCAGGATGACAATGAGATCTCATGACTGCAGATTAAGAAGGTGTTTTCAGCTTGAAAAGGTGGTGATATGAGACCTGAACCGTCAACAGGAGCCATCTAGTATCACACAATAAAACCTGTAATGTGGGAATACTGAAGGGTTTACATTCTCTCATATATATTTAAAAAAAAAACAAAGGGAATGGCTGGCAGAAGAAAAATCCTGGTAGCTAGATATGCTTTTTCAGGTCCTCGGGGTAAGCAGTTTTCAGTTTCTTTGTACCTATGTTATCCTTAGGTCCACACCGTATTGCTTCACACTTTATTGGAGAACCGTACAGGATAGGACTTTGTGCATCAGAATTTGTCATGACAACATATTTACAAAGACTAAATATATGGTATTTTAAAATACTTTAAAAGAAGGCTTGGAAGACTTTAACAGAGCACAGAAGTTTTGGTTTCATCTTCAAATTACTACTTTACCTTGGTACAATGCTTTCTACTAAAAGATCTTAAAGCATATTATAACACATACAATTTTTCTGAGACAACCCCTATTATTTTGCAGTACTTACAGAACCAAGACTATCAAAAGATCACACCATTTGCCCAAGGTCTTTAAGATAAACGTACGGTACCTTCTCTTGCCTATGCCTGTACCATTACTTCCCTCTCTCTCCCCCAACTGCCAAGCATGAGCCGAGCATGAAAGGTTAGTAAGGCAGAGTCCATCACCATTCTCCTCCTTCTGAGAGACCCGAGGGGTAATGCTGACAGTGAGAGAAACCTCATTTCTACCACTTTCCGTTTTATTAAAAAGGCAAAAAACTCCACACCAAAACCTGCAGCAATTCTCTAGCACATCAAGTAGTAAATGAAATAATATAAAAAAGTTTTCCACCATTTCCCAAAGGTTGCCTGTGACAGCTGAAACGAGCACAGGAACGCACACAAATTTCTGCATGGGATTTTGGGAATCCAAGTACCTATCAACACCTGAAATTATTAATAATTACTGCACTACGGTGACCAATTTTGTTCCCCACCACAGCAATCGGCCAAAATCCGCAAACACTAGAGGGCAACAACGTCTCACACAAAAAGTCCAGGAGACGATGAAAAAGGGGAAGGAAAAAAACCCCAAAACCAGCCAGCCGAAGGGTCGGTGCGGGTACCACACCAGGCAGGCAGATGCTAAGTGAACCCATAAAGAAGAAAACCGAAACAAAGCCCAATGAAACACCACGAAACGGACCCGAAAACGCTCCCCACGCAGCGGAACTCCCGGGACGCAGAGCACCGCGCAGTCCTGCCGACTGCCGGG
>NW_008607196.1:0-19044 GCF_000691845.1 Merops nubicus | reverse complement strand
AGTCCGGAGCCTTAGCGGGATGCATCCGTGGGGCCCTGAACCCCGTCTGTCTGTGGGGACCCAAACCCCATCTGTCCATGGGGACCTGAACCCCATCCGTTGCCCGTTTGGCCTGGCCTCCCGCTGCCCCGGCCCGGCGAGGGAGGGGAGTCCCTGCCGAGGGGTCCTGCGAGCTCCATGGTGGGCCCGAGATGAAAGGTTTTCGAGCTGTGCCCTGGGAAGCAGAGCTCTCTCTGGGCAGGGGGAGCCCAAGGAGCAGGGAGCAAGTCTGTCTCGTTGGGGAGCAGCCTGTGGTACTGGGGTGCCCAGGCGCTGCAGGAACGGAGTCTCGAGGAGGCCATAGCTGCATGGCAGTTTAGAGACCTTTAGATAACACCTAGGAGGGTAGCTCCAGGGGTGGCACAATCTTGTCGTCATAAATTTGGCTTAGGGACTGTACTGAAACCACCTGTCAGCTTCAGGGATCCAAGCTAAGGGTTCTGCATTAAGGTATTGTTGTGCCTTGTGGACTTAGCAAGTTGTCCAGGGTAGTAGGTTGTCCGTGGCATCTTTGACGTGGGGCTGTGGCATTATACAATTCAGGAATGGTTTTGGGAGGCCTGGAGATGTGAGGAAACTGTTGTTGGGAAGTTGAAGCAATTGTACAATGCACTTCAAACAAGTTTATGCAGATAGGTGTAAGCAAAGAGATCTCATCTATCGTATTGTCTCTGCATTCAGCACATCAACTGAAAAAAAAGTTGCCAGATGAATTTTTTTTTTTTGTTCAGTTGTAATACTTAGCTCATTCAATACCTGGAGAGGAGAACTTCAGGGGAAACCTGGAAGCTGCAGCAAAAGCTCTTGGCACTTCAAGAGGAAGTAATTTCCCTTCTGAGTCCATAAAGATGGCAAGATATTGTTAAACTCTGAGGAGGTGGTTTGGTGCAAGTGGTAGGAAGGTGTGGACCACTTTCAGTCCTGAGTAATCCCCTATCCAGACTCAGCAGAAATGGGACCAGTTTGTCTACTGCTTGCATTCCAGGGGGAGGGATTATGGCCAGCCTGCTTAAAGTCCTCCTGACACTTCCATCTGAAACGCTGTTCATCTCTAGTGCAGGCTGTAAACCACAGGGCACCGCTGTTGTGTACTGTTAAAATGTCACTGTTGGTGTGCCAGGAGAACTGAGGGCTTCCTTTGCTGAGGTCTGAGACACACAACAGACCTCGTGTAAGGAAGTACACTGCCCTGTATGGAGGAGCTGAGTCTAGGACTGGGAGGGCTTGTATGATTAATCTGTGCTGAAACAGAGTGCTGGTGTTTATGGAGCGAAGTGAAAATCTTCTGGAGACCAAACAATTTGCTTGTTGCGTAGCAATGAGGTAGGAGAATTATCAGTGGGCTGTGCAAAGTCCCCCACAGCAGACAGCAGGAGGGGAACTCATGGCCCTCAGAATTCTTCATGTAAATAAGGGGATTTAGGACCCTTGTCCCTCTATTTATGAATGGACTATGTACATTTTAAAACATGAAAATATGTAAAAACATTACCAACTTAGCCCTCATTTTATATCCTAGAGCTACATCAGGAAGAGAGATTCCATGGGGAGGAATTGGAGTGAGGGATGTCTGTAAAGCCTGTTTCCCACTGATAAATAGAGGTTGTGTCCAAGGAGCCTGAGCACATTCTCACTTCCACCTAGAGAATATGGTGTGACTTGGAAGTTGGTGGGGTTAGCATGATGAGTGACAGAGAAATGGATCTACTGTTAGCCTTTGGCAGTGGCTGGGAAACATGACAAGAGCAGCCAGAGGCCAGCTGAGCTGTGGAGCCCCGGGTGGGTATCTCCTGTGCAGTGCACTTTGTGTACCAAGCGTGCCCACTCTGCAAGGCCACACACCTCCAAGAGCTCCGATATAAAGATGATGAGCGTACATAGTTCTTAAACTGTTTTGTCTGCTCTTAGCCCAGAGAGGAGGAGAACGTCCTCCGAGATGAAGGGTGCACAGCAAGTGCTGCAGGCTCCCACACAGTGCAGATGGATGCCTGGTGTAGGCACGTACACATCCTGCATCCACTGAGATAATGAGAAGGTCGAGCTTCTTGCACTAGCCACCAGACTCGAAGGAAAGGCTTTTCAGCTCCTACTTCTCAGGGGGTAGATATTCAGAGGTTTTACTTGAAAAAGAAAAAAAGGCACTTCTTCCTACTAGCAAAAAAAAGCATCCTAAAGCTAGATGACTAGGGCGATGGCTGTCTCAGCTGCCATGACTGCTTTGCTGCACCCTGAAATACACCTTTCTGTGGCTAATCCCTTCCCACATTTCCCATGCCTCCTTCTGGCCTGCCTACAGGCAAGACAGTTTTGGTTTGTGCTGTGATTTGGTGTTTTTTTTTAACCCAGATCATCTTGGTGTATATTAATTAGATGACTGCTTGCCACCATGAGAGATGAGTCCTGAACGATTGTACTTTGTCAGGAAGAACAAAGTCTGTTAAAACCATGTCTCCAACACTTTCACTGACAATCTGAAGGCATGGAGGCTCTCTTCCTCTGGGCTGTGGCCAGGGCTGTGTAGTGAGGCAGCCTGTGTAATCCTTGGCATCTCTCAGAGCACTAACCAGAGGCTTAATTAGCTCTGAACGTGTGTGTGGTGATGTAGACATTAATCTTCAGTCAGGCTGGGCTGCACCATCACCTCATTTCACAGGGATCATTGTCAGATGCTAATCCACTTCAGGTGCTGCCAGCCTGAGCTGGAGTGGAACTGGCATACTGGAGGTGAGCCAGTTTGCCTGTCTGGAGCCCCCTGTGTGTGTGTGTGTACACCCTGTGTGCACTGTGGAACCTGGAGGCAGCTCTCTGCAGGAGGCCAGGAAACGATGAGACAGTGATACAGCATGGGGGGAGAGGAGAAGCATCCCAGCCAGTGGCTCTTCCCTTGCAGGAGGTGCAGTCCTGGACGTGGCTTTTTCATTCCCCAGTTATACTCTTATTTGTCCCTCTTTTGTCACAGCCCTGGCCAGGCAATGTTGGGGCTGAATAGCTTGTTTCTGTCGTACTGTAGCTCCTGCTGGTGCTTCCATCTACTTTCCCACTCCCCCGTTGTGCTGGAGTGTGTGGTTAAGAAAGAGGACAGACAACGGGAGATGTAGGAAAACAAGATGCATCAGCTTTGCCTTTGAGTCAGTCAGAGAGCTATTTCTATACCTTACATGCCTCACCCTGGCTTTTATTCTCTCAGATGCTTTTGTTACTCTTATTACTAACGGCCAGCAGAGGCAAATTCTTTTGCTGCTCCATCAATTCCTCTCTTTGCCGTGCCGATCCTCGACAGAAATCTCGGTGCCTCGTGTGAGTGTGTGATCTTGAAAAAGATGTGGCAGTTCAGTCCCAGCCTTGGGTTTTGTTTAAACAAGTACAAAGCCTAATACAGATAGAAAAAGATGAATTCAAGTACAAAAAGAGCACCTTATTTATTATGCTGCTGCTTTTAAGTTATGTCAAGAGCATATTGAATATATAGATGGCACCTTCTATTAATGTGCAGGTAAGGGTGGAAAAACCAGTGAATTCAATTATGTGTGCTCTGGCACAAAGTTAAGTTGACTAGAAATGGGCTCGTTGACTTTCTTTGCCCAAGCAGAAAGAAGTACAGAGCTGGAACTCATGGTGCTTTTATTGCAGAGACAGATGGATTGATTCCCCCTCTGGAGTCCTCATCCTCAAACCTTGAGTGTAAATATTCATGCCCTTGGATCACAGAGATGGATATAATGATCCTACAGCACCAATCGCTGTAGTAAGCATGAATATGAATTGTTTCTAGAACTGTGGGGAGATTGCAGGTTCTAGCTCTGCAAGTCTCCTGTGGTCCAGTCGTTTACCAAGAGCAACTTCCAGTTCATCTGAGTTCAGAAATGGCTTTTCCTTCAATAGGAGGTTTGACACAGTTTCTGCCTCAGTCTCATGGCAGTGGGGGAGATGGCAAATTGCTGTTAATCATCAGGGCAAAGAGGAGGAACTAAAAAGCTATGATCCCAATACAAAATAATAGGAAGCAATAATTCAGCAGGTGTGGATTTGGCAGAACATCCTGCAGATGTTTGGGTGAGCATGTGTGCGTGCAGGGGACCTCATACATTTGTGAGCACTTTTGTCTGTAAAGCTGTAGGAAACTTCCTATTGAATTTGTGAGATTTAATAGATGGGAGCTCAAGAAGAACATTTGAGGAGAGAGCTTCTTTCCTTTCTAATATCTGTGTAAATAACTCCATGTGCTTTATTGGTCTCAAAGTCTCCACAGTGGGGAAGAAGAGAATCAATAATCATTTAAAACTTTATGAATCGGTTCGATGAGCAAGACAGGCATGACAGCAGCTTCCTGAGTGAGGCACTGCTCGCTGGCTGGATAGGAAGCAGAGCTGGGGAGAGAGAGGGTGGGTGGTGCTGTGCTGTCATACATCCCAGAGTACAACAGGTAACTGGCTGTGGCTCCCAGCTCTGGTGAGGATCAGGCCCTCAGGCAGGACATGAGGCTGCATGTTGAAATCCTCATTGCTTGTTCCAGCCAGGGACTCTTGTAACAGTGATACAGTTGCTTTCCAAAGCAGGGGCTGAATCCAGAGTCTAAGTCCAATGGTTCAGGAATTCACCACAGGTTCTTCTCCCTAGGCTTACTTAACATCTGAAACCAGAGGAAGTGTCACCATGGCAGTGAAGGCCACGATTTGAACTAGGGCACTCTCCTGATATGGCAACTCTGCTGGACCTGAGCTGGAGTTTCCATGTAGTGCTAACACATGGATGTTTCATGACCACATCATGGTTTCTGTGCCTCCAGTTGCCTGGTGCAGCCACAAGTCGTGTGCTTCTGAGGCAGCTGTTGGCCAGCAGTGCTTCCAAACAAAAGTGGACCTGGGTACTGTTTCTTCATTTTATGCCTGCATTCTTTTATACTTCTGTGGCAGCATAAGGAAGGTAGAAAAATCCCTCTTGGAGTGCCCCACGCAGAGCTGCCTTCTCACCTGCAGCAAAGCCAGGGTTTGATGCTGCTTCCTAAATCTTGTGGCCCCATCATGGTAGGAACCCAGTGACCTGTGCTAACTGGTGAACCTGTCAGTGTTAGTGGGACTGAACCCCCAGGTCAGAGTGGTGTGGGAGTGCAGGGAAGCAGAGGCAGCAGCACGTGTGCTCCACCCCTTCCTCCCACACCAGAGCAAAGCAGTGCAAAGGAGCCCTGGGCGAAATCTTCACCTGACTCCTGCCTGCCCCTGGCTACGTGACACGAGGGCCGGGTGCCTAGTCCAGCAGCCCCCTCTCCTCTTCCCATTGCCCATCTACTGCTGGGCAGAACAGAGGTGGCTGAAGCCTTTGGCTGCTCCTTCCCTGGAGGAGAGCAGAGGCCACCTCTGCCCGGGCTGTGCCTTCCCCTGCTCGCTCACTGCACTCTGAGGCACACCAGCTCTCATCCGAGGGGCGTGTAAGCTGTAGCAGTGTGGTGAAAACTGTCTAAACTGGTTAATCCTGGCACAGTATCACCTTACACTGACTGCGTTGCTTCAGCTGTGGTCCGGCCAGCTCAGAGCATGGGCACAGCCAGCGTCACTGCCCATAAAGGCTGGCTGGACCTTGGCATCATGAGGACTGCAGATGCCACGGGTTAGGATGCAGAGCAGCCAAAAGCTTTTCCCACAGAAGGGTCATGCTTGCACTGGTAATGCAGAACTTGAGGGAAAGGGGATGCCACTACTCCAGGGACAGGAGGGGGTTGGAGTCCCTCAGACACCCCCTGACCTGCCTGCAGCTGGGCCCCCACAGGTGATCCTCAGGGGCTCGAGGGCACTGGGTGCAGTGCCAGCCTTCCAGGGCTTATCTAAATAGACTCTACGGACCTTTGGAGGTTCAGCTCATAATAAGGTTTGCTCATAATAAGAGACCAAAGGCATACTTAATGAAATGGAAGAGCAGTTAATTTAAAATGATAAAGAGAAATAGTATTTCACCCTGGATAGTTGATTTGAGAAATTTATTCAATGATATCTTGCCAAATACTGTGACTGGGCTTTTTTAAGAGTGCTGGATAGTTTTATGGCTGCTATTGATTAATATGGCTCTACCAATGACATCCCATTCAGCTTATAGTCAAAATGCAGCCCGTCGTCTGGAGAGTAAGAAAGCCAGAAAAGAAGCTCCAGGCAAATACCGTGATGTAATTGGAGGGATGAGTAATGGAGCAGCCTGACTTTCCTCTAACTGTTTTGGGCTGGCAATGTCAGGGTATTAAGCCATCCTAGTGGGCCTGTCTGAGCAGGGAGAGGGGAGCTAAGCCTGCTCTGCCCAGGTTGCCAGCGTGGTGTAACATGGCACCTGGTGGGTGGAATCTACCCAGAGTGACCAGTGGCTTAATCCATCCATGCAAGCTCATCAAACAAGGAAACACACACACAGAGGTGAAAATGGAAATGCAACAGGCCTGGTGTGAAAACTCTTTATCTTGGCAGCTTGCTAACTGCCATTCCCCTTCTGTGGACCAGTGCTGGCATCCACAGGTGGTGCCCTGGGAAGCTGCTGTGGCATGCCATCGTATCCCAGCCGCCTTTGGCCACTGGCTGCGTGTGGAACTCACAGATGCTGCCCTCTCTCCTTAGCTAAACAGCTCCTGGGGTTTTTCTCTGAATTGTATGTCAGACGATGGCCCTGGTGTGTTTTACTCTTTCTTCTTTTATAACTGATGTGAATTGAAGCAATCTCAAGATCATTACAGAATCTAGGCTATCTTGTGTTGCAGAATGCTAAGGACGAATGATTTCGGTAGACCCGAAGGTGGAAATCACTGAGCTGTTTGCAGCCCCTGAGTCATCTGCAGCCAGAGACCTTTCTGTTGCAGCTCTCAGGAACTCCTTGGTGCTGGAGCACTTAAACAGTTGCCCCTCGGCGAGGGCTCTGCAGCAGATCTGTTTCCACTTTTTTGGAGAGATTAGTGTGCAAACCATGACTGAGGTCTGTGGGTATAGTTAATGTCACTATACATGTGAGTCTTGGTACATTTATTACCATTGACCAGGGTAAAAATACTGAGCTACACTCAGGATTTTAACTCTAGATTCCTTATAGCAAGTATTCTTAGTAGTTAGCAGGGATCATGTCTTCCAGGGAAGATCTAGAGAGTCAACAACCATTCTTCTAATTTCAACAGACCTTTTTTGTCTGCTTGTATGCCCTGCCGAGCAGGAACCAGAACAACAGCAACCTGCTTTCCTGTAAGAGAGGGTTCCATTCATTTACCACAGTGGATCCTGCCTGGTTTTCCACAAGTGGGGACACTGAACTGGGTCTCTCAGTCATCCAACAATTTCTGCAATCACTTCTTTGTAACCATCATCTTTCAGCTGTGTATCCTTCTGTCAAACCATACTAGTTTGTTCCATAGTTATTACGAGAGCAAAGGAGGGAACTGGTGAGTGATGTGGTTATATACATCTCTGAACTTCCCACTGTTGGCACGTTCCCAGGGCAGCTCGGAGGATTTTCACCAGGAATGATCCACTCGTCAGTCAGTCAGAGGGCTGGGAAAGGATTGCAGGAGGTCACCTGCTGTGCAAGCCAAGGAAGGCTGTCCAGTAAGACAGGAAAGTTTTGAAATCCTACTAAATAATATCAGCCAGGCAGAGAGGCATTGAGATGACACAGTCCAACGTGCTCCAGCCTTACCTGGAGTAGGTTTTGCTGTCAATGTGCAGCCGTGGAGCTGTGAACAGGTATGTGTGTGAGAGACACAGAGATGCTGTTCTGGATGCCAGGCTCACCACTGGGATGTTGTTCCAGGGCTGTAGTGCCACCATGTTCTCATAGTCCCTGTTGCAAGCACTCAAGGAAGAGACTCACACCCAGGATGATGCAGCATGTAGAGTTAAAGAGTTTTATTGTATTGAGTCGTTGAAAACTAAATAAAAAAAATTAAATGTGGGGACTAAAACCAAACAGACAGAAGATCCTGACTGCAGGCTGGCCTGAGGCAGTGATGCATTTGTGGTAAGAATAAGCAGGAGTAAATAAACACTTAGGCAACAAAGATCCTGATTTCCTGTCGGATCTATTATAACAAAGAGCACTCAGAAATATAGAAAATTTAATTATAAGACTTTGAACTGTCGTGGCATTTTCCATCATGAACAATAAAACTCCCCATGAATCAGGTATCCCACCAGGACTGTGACAAAGAGGTGCACAGTGGTGTCTCAGTTCTGAAGAAAGGAAATGCATAGGTAGGGAAATGAAGGTCTGTGTTTTCCCAGAAGTTATTTGGTGCTTGCTCACTCCATTTTGTCTCCACAACATGTGTGCTAGGCAGGGCTGAAGACTAAACAAGAGGCAGCCCGATGTGATTCGTCTGTAGGTCAGAGAAGAATTTTGCAAATCAGGACTGTACTACAGACAAATGAACAGCTTTTCTTCTAAATCAGGAAATGGAGGAGAGGGCTTTGGAAAGTGATGGTGGCCTGAGTCTTTAGGACCTTACAGGGTCCCCTTTGCAAGCCAGAAGGGAAGGAAAGGGCAGACCCCCATTGTTGAATGATGGCTGCACAGGAAGCTTAATGCTCCAGCATACGGGGTTAGAAATTCTGATATTCCAAAAAGCCTAATAAAAAGGGGCTACTCCCAGAGCAGCAAAAATCATATTTTTCGTGCACCTATGCAGGGATAGTAGCCTGGGGCATTTTTCAAAAACATGGGAAGCAAACACATACTCTTGACTTGCTCCTCACTCACATTTCTTGTGCATGACTTGATGGCCCTTGTGAGGTATGGCACTTGGGCTGCAGCTGGAGGGACTTGTCACCAGAGGCAGGAGTCTGTGCAGGGCCCAGCAGCAGGAGGATGGAGCTCAGAACCAAACAGCACCCAGACAGGTTGCACAGAGAAGACACAGCCCACTGGTCTGCTCGCTTCCCAGGGCAGCAGCCACACTCTGGCCTGGTGGAAGGCTCCTTAGTTCTTTGAGATGACTGGCCCAGTGCAGCAGTTTCTGGGGGATCCTGTGTGCCTCTGCTTTAGGGATGTTCTCGAGTGCCCCACGCTGAGAGGCGGTTTTGCTGTGGATAGCAGGATGCTGTTTGTAAGGCAGCACTGCTTTGGCTTGCTGGTGAAATCCAGAGGGGCTGTTTTATTTCTGCATCCCAGGGGCGGGGGGGTCAGACCTGACCCTCGTGCAATACCTGCATGGGCTGGCTCTGGAGGGGCAAAAGGCCCTGGCCAAGTTAGGATTGTGGCAGTCACGCTTTGCTGCTCTCTGAACGTTGTGTCACCTCCACAAACCCACGGCCAGCCACCCAGGAACTCACCAGCCACCAGGAGGAGGCTCCGTGGTGAGGGATGCTGCACTTTTCCATGTGCAACCCAGCCCCCTTATCTGAGGGGTTAAACGTGCAGGAGGGGGAGGCAATACTTGTCCCACTGTGGTAAGCTCTGAGCAGATTTTATGTGGGAAGCCATCTGTCAGCTGGGGAGTGGTGCTGTGTCAATTGATCAGCTCCACCTCCAGCTCAGCTCTGCAAACTACAGATCCCTGACCTTGCAGGGTGACAGTGGAGGAGTATTGGGATCTCTGGAGGCATCGAGATCCTCTAATGGAGCCTCGACTCTTCCAGACTCTGGGGGGGACACCCTGCAGCATCTTTCTGTCTCCTGCAGCAGCTAGCTACAGGGAGCCTGGGCTTGCAGGTGGGAGGGCTGTAGGGGAAAGACAAGCTGTATTCTGTAGCCAGAGGATTATACCTCATGTGGATGGTGGGCAATATAAGAGAATTCTGCTCTGAACTCAACGTATCCCTTTCCCAACCTTAAGTCTGTCTCCCACTGGCCATGTTTAACCATGTTTTGACTGTTCCAAGGTGAAAAAGGGAGGTGGAGAGCATGAGATTTCTGCAGGAGTAAAAATAGGAGCTTGTAATGTTCTGTAATAATCTTTAATATCCAGAGTGGTAAAATACTCCTTCTTGGGGTTAGACTGGAATAAAGTAATAATGATTCTATAGGGTATATATGTGTAAAAATGGTAAACCCCCATTATATCTACCTCTAATTTAAAAGCTTTCACTGTAACACCCTAGTGGAGTCAAGTTCCTGCTCTGATACCCCCGTGGTTCTCTCAGTTCAGCTCCTTTGCTTTCACCCTCACTTACCATCAGGCATGTTCAAAATAAGGAGGGGAAGGAAATTGTGGCACTTGGGTATTTTCCTTAGTTTGCTTTTTGTTCCCCAAAAGGCACTCGCTGAGACTCCCCTCCAGCTCTATCAGCAGTTCTGGTTTGTTACAAGGGGAACACTTGGTTCTGCACTGTTCTCTGTCCCTCCTCCCTTGTCCCCCCCTTTCCTGAGTGCTGAGTGGGTTAGGGAAGGAAGGACGTTTGGCTACCTTGAGTACTGGGATGACCAAGTGCCAGGAGACATCCTGGCAAGCTAAAAGCTGGACTGGCTTGCATCTTCTTGGTGCTCTCATTTTTAATAGATGTTGCCTCTTCTTGCTGCTTCTATAACACAAATGTAAAGAGTTGCTCAAGAGCAGTGGTTGGGTGCAGAGCCAGGCAGGTTGTGCAGTTTGATTTGAGGGGGGTGCTGTGCTTACCCTGCTCAGGGGAGAGGAGTTGGTTAGCTGGGTTGCAGCAAAGCTCTCTGTTTGGTGTATTGATTTTTGATGTTCTGATACGCTCTGGTGAGTGAGGTGCCTCGAGTTTTCTCCCCAAGTCTCTGGGGCCCAGTTCCCTCCAGCAGCTGGGCTGTGCACTCGTGTGGAATGAACTGTCAGCGGGCGCTGCTGCTGGGGCACCCGCTCCTCTTTCAGATTCCAGGGCAGGCAGCACCTCCTGCAGCAGGCTGGCACTTGCACCTAGCAACCCCTGCACGTGTGGATGCAGCCTTCAGATACTGGTGGATTTACCATCTCCATCCCCTATTTGTCACAGATGAAAGCGCACAGTATTTTTTCAGGCCAGACCTCAAGACGCAGTGTCAAATGTTCTTGTAACTCAATAGCCAAGTCCTTCAGCTCTTAGACTCTCTGGTATAAACTGTGGAAGTTTGCAGTCAGTTCAGAGGTTCTTATAAGTAGGTGTGGAAAAGCTTTTGTTGAACTTAATATACAAATAAATGCTGGCCCTCAGGGTAGCTGCCTTGCCATTTAGTGTTAGGGTAAGGCTGACTTCCCACTGGCGCTTGTTGTGGCACAGGTGGCTTCTGCAGGCACAGTGCAGTGAGGGCTGTTGGAGATGCTTGTTCAGGCTTTCTTCAAACTCTGGCAGGTACTGTGACAAAAGTGGAATCTTTCCTCCAGCCTTCCTGATTTTCTCCATAAGCTTCAAAGATACTTTTTATTGGAAGAGTAAGTTCTGTTCTTGAGCACAATTCTGGGAGAAGGAGTTGAATTCCACTGGTAGAAATTCTGAGCTGTTTGACAGATTGAGAGGCTTCTGTGCTGCTCCTGTTTGTTTATTTTTTTTTTAACTTGTCTCCAACTCATTGCTGCTTTCTTTTCCTTTTCCTTTTTGTGTACATTTATTTTTCCAGTGAGCAAAGAGCAGCCCTAAGAGTACATTCACAAATGGGTGGTGAGCTGTGTGGAGGAAATGAACAGTTTGGTCAGCAGAGCTCACAGGAGAGGAGCAGAGAACTGGGAGCAGGGACTCTTTCCTATGGGATGTAACCCATAGGGAGTTCAAGAAATGGAAACAAGCAGCCTAAGGCTAGGTGCAGGATCAAAGCTTTTTTTTTCCTGGGGTTGCTGAGCTATGGCATATTTTGCCAATAGAGAAAATGGCTGTAGGTAATCAAAACCACAACTGAGGGAGGGAGGGAGGGATGGATGGATGATTAACTGGCATCCCTGCTGAAAAACAGCTTTATCTGCCTGACTGTGGCAGTGTGAATTTGGTAGAGAACTGTTCTAAATGTGAATATCTTGAGGTAATGTCTTGAGGCATTTGCACAGTGAATTTCCTGAGATCTAAAAGTCATGACTACCTCCTTTTGGATCTCTGGCTCAACTCTTCTATCTAACTGGAAGAAGGTGGGGCTGCTATCTTTTTTCCTAAAAGTGAAGATTTCATCTGGAGAACTTACAATGGAAATCTCTGCAGAGAGAGATAATTTAATTCTACCTTTTTTTTTTTTGGTTGTTTTCTCTAAAACATGGTATAAACAAAGCTCATGTAGTTTAGAATTTTATTTTCACATTTTATTGTGTTTTATGAGGTTCTGAGGCTGAGCCTACTGCTCTGTGCCACTGCATGCTTTGAGAGGAGCTTGGAGTTGAGGCTTTCAGAGCTATTTGTGTCCAATGGTTTTGCCTGTTCTATTTGTACTTCAATCTGGATGCTCAAACTAGATTGACTCTCCCAAATGAAATCAAAATCAAGCTTCTGTATCCTGTTAATACTACATGTAAGATTATGGTAATCCCTGGGTTATCACAGCTCTTAATTTCTGCAACCATGAACTATTTTGCACATATTCTTCTTTTCTGGCGTCACTTGTGCACCACTTGTTCCCTGTCTGTTACAATCATGCCTAACAGGCAAAACCTTTAAGTAATTTTGGCAACTTGCCTTTAAAAATAAAGTAAGGACAGCTGGTCATAAAAAGGCTTTTACTTCCTTCCCACTTGCTTCACTGCAATTTATAAAAGTTACAAATCCTCAAGCTCTGGCCAAGACGTGCAGTGTAGGATCCTGGCTGTGCCTCCCCCTCCGTGCTCGATGGGCTGACTAGGAATGCTGTTTATTTCCTTTAACCTATTCCTGTTTTCTTCTTCTTCTCTCTCTCCCTCTCTTTGACTTCCTATTCTAGGATGAGTCATCCATGTTCTTCCAGTTTGGCCCATCCATAGAACAGCAAGCCTCTGTCATGCTCAACATCATGGAAGAATATGACTGGTACATCTTCTCCATTGTCACTACCTACTTCCCTGGCTACCAGGACTTTGTGAACAAGATCCGCAGCACCATTGAGCACAGTTTTGTGGGTTGGGAACTGGAGGAGGTCCTCCTGTTGGACATGTCCCTGGACGATGGGGACTCAAAGATCCAGAACCAGCTCAAGAAACTCCAAAGCCCTGTTATCCTCCTCTACTGCACGAAGGAAGAGGCCACCTACATTTTTGAGGTAGCCAACTCTGTGGGCCTGACGGGGTACGGGTACACGTGGATCGTGCCCAGCCTGGTGGCAGGGGATACGGACACAGTGCCATCCGAGTTCCCCACCGGCCTCATCTCGGTCTCATACGATGAATGGGACTATGGTCTTCCTGCCAGAGTGAGGGATGGAATAGCCATAATCACCACGGCTGCTTCTGATATGCTGTCTGAACACAGCTTCATCCCCGAGCCCAAGAGCAGCTGTTACAACACCCAGGAGAAAAGGATTTACCAGTCCAACATGCTCAACAGGTAAGGGAAGGGGCTGGGCTCACCTTTCAGGAGAGGTCACAGAGCACCTCTGAGACCAGAGTAATTCTGTTAGGGCATGTGATGCTTTGGGGAAGTGTGTGATGTTGGCCAAAACCTGGGCAAGGGGAGGTGTGCTGGTGGTGGGATCCATGTCACTGTGCATCCTGAGTGCTGGTACTGTCATTCCCTTAGAAAGACTCTGTACAACACAGGGGCAAGCCAGCAGGATGAAAAGGAACAGTGAGGGCACAGTGCCAAAGTCTGGGTGTGTCCCTCGATGCACAAAATGGTGCTTTTATAATTGTACTGAACAATTGTCTTACATAAGTGGGTCTGTAACTCTCAGGTGGGTTCTTGCTGTGGGGATTTTGTACTGACATCTAGAAGGCTCCAGGTTCTGTGCCAAGCTCCAGCAGCATGTGAGTGGGTACCCCTCATAGTTGATGGTGGTTTCACCTACCTGGAATAGGTTCATGGCACCTGTTGTCTGAGGACCATATGTCCTTCTCCTGACCATTAGCCCTGAGTTGCAGGAGAGAATAAAGTGCAGAGAGACCTGGAGTACTAGGGCTGCAAAAAGAGTTAGTCAACAACTCTGCTCAGCTCCTGCTTTGAAAGCCTTTGAAGCCCTTGGGTGTCTCAAGGAACCGGTTTATCTCAAAGAGGACTTGTGCTATCACCCTGCTCATGGGCATCTTGTTGGCCATTCTCTGCTGAGTGTTCTGGGTCCCATTCTTTTTGCAGAGAGCCTAGGCACCTCCATCAGAATGGCAGGTTTTTCTAGGTGGAAAAGAGCATTTTAAAATAGGGAAAACCTCCTGGAATAAGCATCTTCTTTTGATTCAGGTTCAGATTTTCTGAAGAAACAATATGCCTGTTTAAGGTCATAGAAGAAGCCTGTGGTGGAACAAACTCTAGAACAGTGCTCTGGTTCCTAGATCTTCCTTTTTGTCCCAGATGGAGTTTTAGTGTGTCTCTGAGCAACCCAGGTAATTAGACCTGGAAAGAGCTAGGGGAAGTGGTATCTTCAATCAGCTGGATGCCCCCTGACTCGTTCAGCTGTTATTCTCCAGTGATTTACATGGAAAATCCTTGGGCAGATTGGTCCCTCTGTGGTAGGACAAGGGGAATCCAGCTATCAGGAAAGGTGGCCACACAGGGCTCAGCATCTCTGTTCCTTTGTCAGGGTGAGTCAGGGAGCAGTGTGAGTGTGATGGGTGGGTTTGTGTGCTGTGACCCCATGCTGGCAGCTGTGCTGGGCAGGCAGAGGGGCTGCTAGATAGGGAAGCACATTTTGCTTTGCCTGAAAGTTGGGGACCGAAAGAAAAGTCTGTTCTTTGATGTTTTGTGTTATCCATAATGTTATCTGCTATTTGTTCATTGTCCCTGTGATCCATTGGCACGTTACTGGCTCTTATTCCCTTTGCCCTCTCCCCCATACTGACTTTTTGCTGTCTGTGAGCCTTGGAACCACTGAATGTGCCCAACACTTTTATCAGTTTCTCTCCCAGTGAGGGGTATTTTCTGCTGCTATTTTGAGTCATCCCTGGAATGATTCAACAGGGAAAATATATTTAATATATACAAAGTTATCAGAAGTGGCATCAGGGAAGACTGTTGTTCTACCTTTCCAAATGAAGAGGGATTTTGGGGGAGCTGTATAGTGTCTTTTCAGCAATAATTGAGGAAACAAAACATTGTCCCCCTGCTATGTGATGCAGTGTTCTGCAGAGACCTTCTGCTGATGAGTTCTGTTGACACTGTACTAGCCTGTGCAGAACGTCCTGCCCACATCAGCCACACTGCTTTGGGGACTCAGCCTGACCTCTCCACGTGGCACTCCTCTGCACTGTGGAGAAGGCGCTGGCTCAGAGACTCTTGGGTCTCTAAAATGTGACAGCCTGCTGTGCAGTGTGGCTGTGCCTCAGCCCTGGGCTCCCCCCACGACAGCAGCTCTTGTCCCATGTGGGGATACTGGCTTTCTTCTCACCTGCATGCCCAAGTCCTGCTGCTCCACCTCCGTGCTGTTCTGAGCCCCACGTCCCCACCCTCTTGGTGCTTCTGAGCGACGCTGTTAAGGTGTGACTTGAGTGGGGTGCGTGCTGGCTTGTCTCTTCAGGTGAAATTATTCTTTGACACCTTTTGGTGTATAAAAACCAGTGGTGTTCAAAATAAGCCATTGCTTTTATGAATCCAAAGGTTCAGTAGAAATGTGATGGCTTCAAGCTCAGCCTCACAGCCTGGAGTCTGGACAGAAGAAAGGGTAGAGGAGGAGGAGAAGGAGTGAAAAGAAGCAGAGTTGAAGATACGAGCTCCCCTCACTGAACCAAACCCCCCAGAGATCAATGGCTGTAATCTGTGCTCATACCTTCAGGTCCCATTGAACTCACTGGAATTTGCTACGTGCTGAGCTTTGAACCTCTCCTGATTTCCTTTGTCTCTCCGGGGTATTAGAGCTTCTGCAGACCCAGCTGCTCCACACCTTCAGGAACCCCTTCCACTTCCTGAGGTCCCACAGCACTTGTGCACTGTGCATAGCAGGCAGCAGCAATACCTGCGTGCCTGAAAGATGGGTTGGCTCTCTTTGGACTGGACTGAAGATTCTGGAAAACTAATTTTAGTCCTGCCTTGGACCCAGCAGTACTATATTCAGCCATCTGCAGCTTACAGCTCCCCCTCCGCATGCCTCCACCGAACAGAGAGAGGTGTGTACGTGGGCTTGATGTCTGGGGAGACTGCAGAGTGTGTGTGACCTCAGATGAACATGGCCATGGAGCTCCTGAAGCTGATCCAGAGTGGTCCAGTTTGCTTCAGAGCCGTAGCTGGGAGGCACTGTGATAAAGGAATGTTTCCATTTTCCCATTTTTCAGAGAGTGACACATACAACTAAAAAAATGTGTAATTTAGTTCAACTGGGGCACATTATACACTAAGACTGTGAATTAGTCATTTCCCAAGATCTGCCTTTGAACTCTGACCATTTCTTAGTTTTTTTTTTTTTTTTTCTTTTTCTTTCTGCAAGTGCAGTAGTTCTGAATGCAGCTAAAATCAAATAGTCTTACTCAAAGAGGTCTCGGCTGGTGGTTGATCATAAAGGAGTAAAGAGGAAATGAACTGAATGTTCCTCAGATTTAGAAAGCTCAGTTTCTCCATGTCTTTCCCCCTTCTTACCTTGACACTCTTGTTGGGTTTTGCAAGTGCTTGTGCAAACAAAGTCTTGTTTGAAGTATGGCTGCAAGCACAGAAAGAAACAAGACACACTGTTATCTAAATGCCATTTCTTGCCAATGTAGGTGTGTAGTCTGCAGCTTCTGTATTAATAATGGTTTCATAGCAACTGTTTCTTCTCTGTCTTGAAGCTGATTCTCCTTTCTATTAGGCTGGAACTGCAGAAGTATGATCATGACCATTGAACATTGCAGATTTTGTCCTAGAAATCAGTGAGATAGTTGGTGAGAGAACTCCATTAACAAGTAGGAGAAAGATACTTGAAGAAAGATTTTTTTTTTTTTCTACAAAAATTGTTAGTTTTCTTTTCAAATGATTCTTGAGGAAGTTTTCCTCTAGTGTGAGATTTATCTCAATTTATGCCGATAACACGCTTAGGTGGTCATTTGGAGTCCAAATATCCAAATGCTGTTTTCCAGTTCAATTACACTCTTTAATTATTTGTTTTATTTTCAGTAATTACCTGTTCATTTATTCCTTCATTGTCCCAGAAAGAAATCTGGTTGGAATATTCCAGTCAACCAAGTTTATCATTGTCTCAGTGGCCAGGCTCCTGGGTACCCAGCAAACCACTGTGCTCTCTGCTCCCTTCTACCAGGTGAGGAGATTACAGAGGTTGGGAAGGAGTTTCTGTGGGGGTTTGTCTCTGGAGAGGTGCTCAGATGGGGAGTTCTTCCCTCTTGGCCCTTCCAAGGAGAGTTACTAACCTTCCAGGCATTCTGCAAAGCTCTTCTGTTCTGCCTTGGCTGTGAGTGCTGAGGAGTGAGTGGGAAGAGGTGGATGTGTTTATAGGCAGCCTTCTGCTTATTTTGTTATTTTAATTGATAGGACAGATTTCCTTGGGCTTGGGCTTGGTGCTTCTCATTACAGTTTAGAAATGGGAAGAAATAACTAAATGACAGGAGCATTCTTGGAGTGGAATTCAGGGATGAGTCATGAGAAAAGAATATGATTTCTGGCACATATTTGAGGAGGAGAAGCTCAGCCATTCCATGTGGGCATTCACAGCCACTGGGCTACAAAAGCTGTCTCTGTGGTAGCCTTCAGTGAGACCTGGGCCCTTCCTGCTGGTTGTCAGGGCTGCTTGTGAATGCTGGGCCATAACCACTAGTTTGTTGTTGTAGGGTTACTAATGAGTTCTCCACTGATTGGCTTTAATAGTCTCTCATTTAACACCAGGCTGCACACACCACATTTCATTTTAATAAAAAGTGCAGCGGAGCATTTGCTTTGGAATGAAAATACAAATGTGGAATTATACTGCCTTTGCAAAGAAATACATCAAGAGGGGAACAAAGGTTTAATTCTGCACCTCGGGTTCCTCAAATATGAGTACAGCTGGCAAGCTAGCTTGGTGCATTGTTTGGGCATGATACCTCCACTTTGGGGGCAACACTGACTTTCATCTATAGATTTCCATGCCAACCAGTTAAGAGGTGCAAAAAAGCCCATGATGAGTGGTTGGAAACTGTCTTTCCTAGAACAGCTAGGGCAAGCACTGTTCTTACATGGCCACATTCCCCTAGTGGAAACTAGGACTTGCTGGGGCAATCCCTGTTCAAGGCTAGACAGCTGGACAGCCAGTCAGTGAGCAAAGGAAGTACTTGCAATAGGGTTCCACAGATCTCTTGTTTCCCTGGAGACTCAAGGCCACAGGGGCTGTAGTGTCCCTGGGAAGGTGCAGTGCCCCTTCAGGCTGTCGTGCCACCCAGATACCTGGGAGCAACACCATGCCCACAGCATCCTGAAACCTGCTTTCCCCAGGCCAGCTCCAAGGGCAGTGCCCAGCCAGCAGCTTCCTTTTTAATGTGGGCCTCTTCCAACCCCCCCTCCTGCTTTGCCCTCTCCAGTCAGTAGCTGTCACCTGCTGTCCTCCAGCCCTGATGGCAGGGGTCACTGTGTCACTGCAGGCACTGCCATGGAGCCAGTCTGTGTTGTCTCCTAGTCAGGTGAGGCACAGCCCTTCACACCCTGCAGCAGGGAAGCTGAGGCTGGGAACGGAGAAGGGGCCAGTTCTGTGGCTCCTTCTTCCTTCGTAGGACTGTTAACCTCGTGCTCAGAGAAGTGCTGGCCAGCACTGAGGTCTCTGGCTTCAGTTCTGCCGGCTTGGCATCTGGGGGGAAGTCCCAGCCCAGCCCCCGAGCCCAGCCCTGCCCCAGCGGTGGGAGGGGGGTACTGGGACCTGAGTCTGAGCTCCAGGGCAGGGGGAGAAGATGGACACGACATGTTCCCACAGATGCAGAAATTGCCCTTTTCAGAAACTTGGAGGGTGAGGGAGCACATGTAACTTTTGACCTTTTGGAGCCTTTAAGCTGGTGTCTCGTTAGCAGCTCGTTAGGTTCCCCGTGGTTGGTGTCCAGCTGCCCAGGCTGGCGTGGCTGGCAGCACATGG
>NW_008607195.1:0-12500 GCF_000691845.1 Merops nubicus | reverse complement strand
TTTCCTGTTAGGGAGAAAAAGCAGTGGATTATTGCAAATTTCTGAACTTTTCTTTCCTCTGGATTCTCCTCCCCTCTACTCCTTGACTTCAGGATGTACTTTCTTGTTGTCCCTTGCTAGTGTAAGTCATGTAAAGAACACAAATCATCATTTAGGGAAGTGCTGCTGCTCTTTATGGTCAAGATTAAATTATAAGATGAAGCATTTCTTAACTGTTTTGTTGAAAGTGGTTCTGAAACTGTGAACCTAGGATATAATTACACTGTATGGCCACTTAGCCTGTGTTCCTGAGTAACTGCATCTTGCCCTGCAGTGTTATCTCTGCTGCCACAAGGACTACTTGCACTTCATTACATGTTCTGTCATTAAAAAACAGATATATTTTTGAGGGTTAATAGGAAATTACACTGTGAAGCTTTGCAAAGCTGGAAGGAACTGCAGTTGTACAGTGATTTAGCTTTTAGGTTGATTGTTTTGTTTACATATTTCTCTTGCTCAGGCCATTCCTTAGTGATATCTGAAGAGTTTAAAGCCCTAGTGATACCTAAAATGATTAAAAAGAGCATTCTGGAGGACCATTAATGCAGGAAAAACTTCCAGAGTGGACGTGATTTTGTTCTTGCAGTTTGTATCTTTACCCAAATAATGATCCAAGAGGGAATTGGTAATATTTCCATGAAATCCTTTTGTCTCTCCAATGTGCATAATACAGTGGTGTCATTAGTTAAGCTCCAATTTAGAAGAAGTTTTGAAAGGGTCTTTAGCTGTTACTTTTTATGCTTTCAGATTAAAAAATGCCAGAAATATTCCAAATACGTTGAAGCTTGTTTTGCTCCTGAACTTGTGATAACTGAAGTGAATCATAATGTTAATTGCCTCAAATATGGTGTACTTTCAGCACTTCAGTTGAGGAGAAGGCAAATAATTAATAAAAGCTGGAATGTTATCCAGGAATTACCACTCCTGATTTTTCAACATACTCAGTTATGCCAGGAATGAACCAGCCATGAAAAAAAAAATATATGTTCAGACAGTATAAATTATTTTGGTAGACAGTTCATGTTCCAGAAGAAGCCATCTCTCAATGAAGAGTTGAACAGCAATATATTTAGCTGATAATAATTTGATAAATAGACTGACTTCTGCTGCAGGGCTCTCTTTTGCTGCTTCTTTAAACAAGGTATGTGATCAGTGTTTTACTCTCTGATACCAATTTATTCCAGTCACATTCTTTCTTTCAGGTCATTTGGTCCACTTTATTTTATTTATCTGCTACTGTTTTTGTTGCCTCTTCTGGCCATTTCATGTTTATTCCTTTCAAGTATGACAGACAACATCACTTCTGAAGATCACTGATCTTCAGTTTCTCTTTTCTGCCTCTAGAAAAGGCAAACTTGCTGGGAAGAGAAGCTTCTTATCAGTGTAGCATGAAGAGAGATGCTTCTAAGTGGTAAAACTGGGAAACTAATATGCAAAACCAGTGTGGTTGATGGGATTGTTGCCAACATGTGCTGAAGTAGGTATCATGTAACTGACACAAGCAGCACTGTGGCACATCCAAGGTCTTAATCCCCACTGTTCCTGAGCACTGCTAATACTAAAAATATTATATATATGCAATATCAGGACTTAAAGGTGACATGTATTTCCTTTCTTCCTCCTGAATTTCTGGCTTTGAGAATTTCAGTGCATGCATTCTGTGGTATTATTTGTATGAATTTTTCCTTTTCCTTCAAGATTTTTCAAGTATCGACACTCGTCCTGAAAAGATTTGTAATCAAACCTATGAATTAGTGGATTGTTCTCAGAAGATGGAAACAAGTAGTTCAGCAGCTATTTTTACTCTTTTCAATATACATGCAAAATGCTTTGGTGCAGTTAGGGCAAAATGGAGTTAGTTGTGATAGTCTGATCTGTTGTAATGAAGTTCAGAGGTTGTGGATTGACTGGATGCAATCCTTGGTTTGCCTTTTCCCTGTGAGCTGCAGGAGATCTGTGTGATCTTCTGACTGTGCTTGTACAGCCCCAAATCTGGTGAACTGCAAAATTCACTTTAAACCTTGGACAGATGACTGTTGGTGGGGTGTGAGGATGTGAGTGTGGTGCTAATACCACCAGAGGCCTTTTCTTCCCAGTGCTGTAGCAGCCAGTTTTGGAGGAGCTGTACAGTCCATATTGCCACTGGTTGGACAGAGGCTCTAAGTGTGCCAGTGGTTCAGTGATAAGATAGTCTGTGTAAAGTTATCTACTTAACCTCAGGTCATGGGCTGCCCAAAGACTCCCCTGAACTTGTTCCCTCAGATCCTTCTGGGAAAGCTGCCTGGTAGTTCTTAAATGTGACAGCAAAGAGTAGCACCTACAAATGAGTGTGGCTGGGATGCTTACTTACTGTTTGGGGTAGTTTTGGGCAAGAGTTTAGCAAATAGGGGTTGCATTGGAAAGTTTTTTAGGAGTAGGGAGGAGAGCCTTTGTTGCAGTAAGCCTTAAACAAATAAAATCTGAGAATGGCAACCTGTTCTAATAACTTCCTGTGTGGAACTTGCAGTAAACTGGAATTCTCCCAGGAGTAAAAAAAAGAGTAAAGACAGCAAGCTGTAATAGCAGAGTTGCATGAGAATTTGGGCTTTACCTTCTGATTTAGACTTGCTGCCTTATTATTGCAAAGTGAGCCTCAAAGATAGGAGCAACGTGATACACATCATTAGCTCCCTGAATTTTCAAAAACTATTCAAATGTATGAATCATCTCATTTATTTTGCACAGGACCCCACGGATTTTTAACTCTGCTTGGGTAAATAGTTCATGTTCCAGTATGGTTCCAGTGTTTGTTATGGAAAGTACCATTTGTATAAATTATGGAACTACTATTTTGCTATAACCAGACTCCTGGCACTTTGTTTTACCTCTCTGGCCTGCTAGAACCTGCCTGCAAATTAAGTTTTCTCCTATGGCTTTTCTGTGCAGGGTAGACTTGGTTGGGTTATAAAACACACATGACTTGCTCCATTCCATGGAACTGGGCAGGCAGGGAACAGGAAGCTGGGATTTGGGTTGGCAGAGTGAAACGTGCTACCTGGAAAACAGCACAGCAGCCAGAGAGAGAAACTTCTCAAGGAGACTGCAAGTGCTAGTTTCTTTCAGGTTCTCTGCTCACTGATTTCTTCCCTCCCCCATTCCTCTACTTACCTTTTGGGAGAGGTTCTTTGCCAGGATCCTTAAGCCATGCAACAAAAAGCTTGACAGAATTACCCCTTCCCAGTGACTATTCAACAGTAACCCATATATATATTTGTGTACTTTAAAAAATGTGACAGAAACGTGTCCTATTCTGTGTCAAAAGTTAATTTATTCTTCAGGAGCAGCCTCAAAGGTCTTTATTACCTAGGTCAGCCATACTGTGCTGTGCTGCACTGTGGGACCATCTCTGTCTGTTCCTGTAGGCTTTTAGAGGGGAAGAAAGAAGCAAAATAACAAAACTGTGGCTCATTGGTAGGGGCTGGTTTATGAAAGGAGTTTATACTACCCCCACAAAGTTTTGAGAATGGTTTTGCAGTTGAGCAGAAGTTCATGGGCAGGCTGCAAGGAGTGGAAGCCTGCCTGCTGGTCCCCCTGCCAGCTCAAGAGGGGCCTGGGAAGACACTGCTGCAGGATGGGCTGCATAATGAAGAGGGAGGAAGGCTGGGCTGAGATGAAGTTCCCCAGTTGCTGCTCTCCTCAGCCTGTGAGTGAGCTGCACAACTCGTTCCTCCCTCGGGGGACACAGGTGCGCAGAGCTCGTTCTCTTTAATCACTCCCATAAATTAAATTTATTCCTTTGCCCTAAAATAATTAAATAAATCTACGCCCTGTATCTGTTAGTACGAGATAATATCTCTGAACCTTTGGCTCACCATTGTGCTATCAGCTGCAAGGTATTTTCCAGGGTGTGCTTAACCAATTTTACCATTGTCCTGAAAAGTGTTCTAGGCAGAGAAATCCCCTGATAGCAATCGATGTTCATACCTACTTTTAATCACTGGATCCACTGGGAATAATCATTTCCGGGCCTCTCTTGAAGTCCACCTGCCCCACACCAAGATGAAAGGGACTTCCATGCTGTGTATCCAGTGGTGCAGGCTTGATGCTGGGCAGGATATGAAGCACAAATTAAAACAGTTGGAAGAATATTGATGTGGGTCTGAGGCTGGCCAGTCGCTGGTGAGGGGATGGCGGTGCCAAGGCTGGAGCAGGTTGGCAGGGAGCAAGAACAGCCCTCGCCTCCCCTCCATCCCCTCAGGGTTTTCTGCTGCTCTTTTTAGGACAGGACACTACTTGCAAAGGTGGAGCATACGTGTTGAGGATGGAGGTGTGTCCTTTGGGAACAGGGCTTGTGTGCTTTCCAGGGTAGGAATGATTTTCCTGGGTTCGTTGTGACTTGTCTTCTGGTTGTTGAACTTGTAGATTTGGAAAGTCTATTGCTTGGTAGCTGGCACATCACCCCAGACTTGACTCTTTGTTGCTGCAACTTAGTTTCTAGCCAAAAAGATCAAAGGGGCTCAGTGGCAAATCTGTGCTGCTTCCTCCCTGGCAAATGCTCCGTTTGTACAGTTTGCCCCCTTGAGAAGCAGCAAAGTGGTTTGTGTTGTACCAAGCTGTCTTTACTCAGGGCTCTTACAAGTGAGTGGCAATCTGTGATGGGGCACTGGCAGATCCATCACTTTTGAAACTTCCTTATGTTTGGATTAGGTGGGTATTTGAGACTGTTGAGTGATATAAATCTCTCTTGGCATTGAGGCCTGCTCCCCACTTGCCACTCCAAGAACATTCACTGATGCTTATAAGGAAACAGATGTACTTTTATTTGCATCTGTAGGGGGGAAAAAACAACAACTTTAGAGAACAACTGTAGAGCTACTTGACTTTGGTAAGGGAGGAAGGGCAGGAAACATCTAGAGCTCTGCATTGGCAATCTGTATAGGAAAGGTGGTTGTGACTCTTCTCCTCCTTCACTTCCAGAAGCTCAGGGGATTAAAAAAAACAACCAGCACTGTTAGTGACTAGCTCTGTATAGCCAGAAAAGCAAGCAGGGTTTAGATTGGGGATTTTAGCATCCATATCTGGGAGAATGTAACCTCTACTCTCTAACAGGTAGCAAATGTTGGCTTGTTCTGTAAGGCATAAAACTAGGCTGATCTGGCTCAGGGCTTTGCAGGCCCCTCTTATTCTAATTTCTATGTCTTACTGTCTTTTATTTGCAGCTCAAAGACACGTCCTCACGTACATGGAGGATGCAGTGAGCCAGCTGCTGGAGAACAGAGAAGATATTAGTCAGTATGGCATTGCCAGGTTCTTCACTGAATAGTAAGTACATCAGGACACTGCCAACAGGGGCAGCCTGAGGGGGGCTGTTGGAAACGGGCAGGGTACATGGAGAATGGAGCTGGGCACATGCTGGTTCTGTTGTGAGTGCTGGATTGCACTGGGTTAGCCAAGGGCTGCCTGGGCATGTTTCAGAAACGTGCATAACTTTCCTGCAGTTCAGTACCTCTTCTATTGCAAACACTCATGTGGAGGGCTTGCTTTGAGGAACAGAGCTTTTAAAAGCATATACAAAACCAAATTCTGCTTGCCTTAATCAGGGCTGTTAGTATCAAAAGCAGAAACTGCTTCTGCTTTGATTTTTTCAGCAACACTCATTCTTCCTTTTCCTGACTGTGGATTTGAACTGTTTTAGCTTCTTGTGTGATTATTGACCTGTTTAATCCTTTAATAGAATGCCTCTTTCTCCTTTATAACCTGCATGTCTATAAATAATGAACATATTTAGCACATATAATCTCTTCTTACTTATTTGAAAGAGGTTTTTTTTGGGGAAAACTGTATTCTGGTCTTGAGTGTTGTTGATGTTGACTCAGCTGATTACTTTATGTTTTGCCAACTTGGTGGTCACAGAATCATGGAATGGTTGGGGTTGGAAGGGACCTCTGGGGATCATCTACTTCAACCCCTCTGCTAACACAGTGTCACCTAGACCAGGTTGCTCAGGAACAGGTCCAGGTGGGTTTTGAGTATCTCCAGAGAAGGAGACTCCACAACATCTCTGGGCAGCCTGCTCCAGGCCTCCACCACCCTCACAGTAAAGAATTTTTTCCTTGTTTAGGTGGAATTTCCTGTGTTCCAGTTTTTGCTCATTGCTTCTTGTCCTATAGCTGGGCACCACTGAAAAGAGACTGGCCCAGTCCTCTTGACATCTGCCCTTTAGATATTGGTAAGCCTTGGTAAGATCCCCTCTGTCTTCTCCAGGCTAAACAACCCCACATCTCTCAGCCTTTCCTCATAAGAAAGATGCATGAGGCCTCTCATCATCTTTGTAGTCCTCCATTGAACAGTCTGCAGTAGTTCCCTGTCTCTTTTGAACTGTGGAGCCCAGACCTGGACACAGTCCTCCAGATGTGGCCTCACTAGGGCAAAGAAGAGAGGGAAGTGAACCTTTCTTGACCTGCTGATCACACTCTTCTTAATGCCCCCAACAATGCCTTGCACAGTGTCTAAAACTCCTCCAGGGGGCTTCATTAAAGATCAGCTGGTAATGTGTGTGCCTCTGTCTCCTGATGCCCATTTAAAAATCTTTCCTTGCTTGCTTCCTTTCCTGTTATCTTTTTCTGAGGGAAGTCAACGTGCAGAGTCAGAGTATTTTACAACAATCTCTATACTACAGCAGTGGAAGAGGATCTCAAAGCCTGAGAGCAGCTTTCTTGCTCAGTTGACTAATTGGACAGCATGCATTGTATTTTCTTACCCCATGGACATTTTCAGCTTTAAACAATTGAGATCCTCACTGGCAAATAAGTAACTGAGATAAATAGCTACATAGTGCAGGAAGTCTGAGATAGAGTAACAGGCAGTTCAAGGCTACTGTGGTTTTAACCCTCTTGGCAGAGGAGGTAAGATCTGGACCATCCTGCTACTTCTGTTTATAGAACAGATCATCTAGGTAGATGGTCTACAAGAAAATGTGGTTCCCTGTTACTATGTTCTCTCTTTTGCTCTCAACAAAGAACTTTCACCTTGCACTTGGTGTGAATCATCCAGGTTGCAAAATGTGGAAGACTCCTGCAAAACACTAGAAAGGCAATTTTAGTAGAAGAATCAAACAGCTTATCAAGGCTGTTTAGTTTTATTGTTAACCTTTCTCTGTAGCTTAGTGTAACTGCAATGAATGCTGCTTTTCTAAGACCTCAGAAATCTGTATCAGAAGCAGGTAACACTTGGTACTACATAGACTTTTATTTACTCTCAAAATGCATTCCCTCTTTTTAGACTGCCAAAGTTAAAAAGTGCATCATGTTGTGAATGAAACTTTTACAGACCAATGAAGAGTTTACTTCCATGATCTGAGCAAGGTGCAGTGGTCACTCTTAAGTGAAGTTTGCAGAGAATTAATCACTAATAGTATGTATTGAGGTCAAATAAAGGTACAACCAGTGCACTTGACATGATTGAGAATCTTGATACTCCATCTGATAAACTGAGCTTTCACAGAAAGTAATACTGACATTAGTCAGCTGAGCAAACAGTAAACAAGAGCTGAGGAAAGATAAAGAGCATGACTACAGCAGCCTCCACCCACCAGCAGGATTTCTTTACTGGAGCTAATTTCCACAGTGGCTTTCTGTTCACACTCTGTATTCTGTGGAACTTCTGATTTATTGAAAGACAGGATAAGTCTAGGTGTTCATTTTTTTTTCCTGTAATATAGAACTAGTCATTCTCTTTTATTTTTCAAATTTCCTTTTTCTTTTTTTTTCCCTTTTGTGGTACAACTGGAGCTCAGCAGGTCAGACTGTCCCTATACCAAAGCACACACAGGCTTTGTAATTCTGAGCACTCTGAAACTCTTAAGATTTGAAATGTGAGATTCTTTATTTAAAGTGGAGAATAAATGATTGGCAATATTGGTGTAGGTAGACTCAGAACATGAAGTCTCCTGATCTGAAAGTGGTGACACTCCCAGGGCTTAGTGCTGAGCCCTCATGGCCCAATAGGTTTCTCTTCATCTCAGCAGCTGTCAACTTCTGTTCAGGCTGTTTTTAAGGCTACACTGCTCTGCCAAGCAGATAGGCTTGATCTTGATTTTTATCTTTAATCTCAAAGATAACTTGTGAGATTCCAGAAGGTTTGTGTATATTCTCCCAGTGTTGTCCTTATTCCAGGTTATTCTAAGTGAGAGGGTTATATATATTTACATGTATATTTTGAAGTATGCTGCAATGATTTGACTTGGTATTAGGGTGTCCATTTTTTCACACTCTGCTTTCCCTATTTATGTTCATTTAGAATTAGAGACCATGCCCAGAGTTTAAAAGCTAGCAGGTAGGCCCAACAAGTGACTTTTTTTTTTTAATATATGTATGAGATAAAATAACTTATGGAAATAAAGGAAACTAGTGTGTCAAGGATGGGTGTTAAATACTTTCTCAAAACTCTTTTCAGGGAGCACACTTTTCAATAGAATGATGTTCCATGAACCTCTCTTGCTGCATTCAGCCCTGAAGAGCAATCCTGGCCTTTCCATCATGCATTGCAATGCCCCACCTCACCATGAGTCACTTCAACTCTTTCTGCCAGTTACAACAATTTTGGACGTGTAATTAAGAAAATTTTGTTGGGATTTATCTTGCCTGATTGAATGAAATTTCAGAGCTGAAAACGATGTGGTCGTGCTGCTCTGGATGGATCAAGCAGTAAGTGTTTGGCAGGTAATGAGTGTTTTGTGGTTGTTTTAAGGAAATGAAGTCAGGTATGTGTTCCACTGCTACTCACAGCCTAGCACTGGGGTTGCTGATTGCAGAGGGCTGACCTTCATCTCTACTGCTCTCCTTCCAGAATATTTTTAGTCTTTAAGGTTATGTTTTTCTCCTACTTTATTCCATTGTTCATTTGTCCCAATCATGTGGACATCTGCTTTCAATCTTGGGAGTACCTTGAGGCTCCCCTCATCTGACTCACTCTTGACTCTTACAGGAATAGGGATCAATCACCCTTCTGCCAATTAATCCACTTCTTTTAGCTCAACAAGTAAAATTATGCCTCTCTTGGGACTAGCCTTGATTTTATATATGTGCTGAAATGCTACTGGTATTCGTTCATTACAAACCCAAGAAAACTCAGCTCTGCTTTTGAATCTCCTTGAAGTGCAGACTCTTGAAAGCCCTCTGTGTAATTACACCCTGATGCTGCTTTACGTCTTCCAGCCTAAATTCTGTGCCAACATCTCTTAAAGGGACGTGTTCTTTCAATACATTATTTATCATCCTGTTTTCTTGATCTTTCCTGTGCTGAAGAAAACAGGGCCCCCATGCTAATGCATTTGATCACACAGAGGGAATGTGCATAGCATCCCACTTGATATCTTCTGGGATCTTAGAGGGAGCCTGTGTGGCTTTTTTTCACTCCAACTGGAAGAAGCAGCCAGAAGAATTTTGACCAAGAGGCTTCCCACTAGTAGTTTATGCTTTTCTTCTGGGCTAACCCTTTGCTTGAAACTTTCTCTTCCAGCTTGCAGGTAGATGTGCTACCCTATTCAAGATGCTTTGGAAAGCTCAGAAATATTAACCAGTGATAACTTAGACAGGAAACTCTTCTTTCTATCACTTTGATAGTTGGTTTGATAAACCAAACATGTGAACGGAGACACAGGAAAAGGCTTTTTTTTGTTCTTCTCCCCAAACCCTTCTTGTTTTCTTTTGTATCTGGTGGCATATCTCCCTGACCACCTGCCAGCTGGACCATGATTGGGAAAGGCATCCCACTTTTATCTTGCAGAAGCAGTATTACTTCTCTTTGGCTCTGCAAACTGATGTCTGTGATCCCCTTTTCCTGCAAAGGATGTTTCTGCTGGCTCTAACTTGAACTGTCCCTGCTGCATCTTATGTGGTAATTTGATAATATTTCTCTGAAAAGGTGCCTGATTTGTGTATTTGGGGAGGGTTGGGGGTTGAATACTGCTTTTAGGTCAGTTGTGTGCCTGGCAATTCAAAATACCAAGTTCTGTGCTGTGTAGAGCCCTGTTCTATACAAAGGAACATTGGTTTTGTTCAGAGTAACAGGCCTTCCAGTGCTATGTACTTTTGAGATCCTTGTGTAGGAAGGTGTTGTCAAGGTGAGAAGTATCAACTTCTAGCAGTGAAAGCACCTCCTTTTCTTTTGTTGCCTGGATTGGCTGGAACAATTTGTACAGCTCATTCCTCAGGGACAATTCTGATACTGCTCTCGTGGCTTTCTCTGGCAATAGCAGGGACACAGGCTTTAGTGTCAGAAAAAAACTTCTGGCTTGTTCAGTCCTGTACTGCTATACAACATTACCTGAATAAATCTGGAGAGTCAACAATGTCCTTTAAAGCAGTCTCAGTACCCTTGAGGGGGGAGGGCAAGGGGCAAGGGCCAGGAACAGGCCAGATGGGATGCCCATGAGAAATAAGCCACTCACTGAAGACAACCTGTACTTGGGAACTGGAAATAAGCTGAATTATCTGTTTATAAAGAGGAGAGATTCTCAGAGCTAGTTTAGAGACATCATTTTTAAAAAACTTCTTTTTTTTTTTTGCATCTCTCTGTATATAGGCCTTATCATTGTCATCATCTTGCTGTCATCTGCCCTGTATCTTTCTCCTTTTCAGAGTAACTTGTTCTGTCTTGTTCTCAAGGAACTATCCTCAAGCTCTCCAAGACAGTGGTGATATTGTACTGCATGTGCTTTACAGCATCTGGCATTGCAGAGCATCATCTCTGCTGTTTATACTAGAATTACACAGAGCATGGACAAAAGCAGTAGTGAGAAGGTCCTTAGGGCTTAGACAGATTGTGCCAGACTCCCTTTCTGAGAGATGGAGCTGTTCATTACAATTTGTCAACAAGACTGTTTGGGGGAGAGGCATTGTTTATTGGGTTTTATTTTAGTGTTAGTTCTGTGTGTTTTGAGCAAATCAGGAGCCTCTGAGAAGTAACAATGCTTTCAGGTTCTTACATAAAATGTTGATATTATCTCATATAATCTTATGAGCAACTGCAAAAATCATATTTCCTGTGTTCCTCAAATACTCTCAGGTTTCCTACATGTCTTCTGCTCTGGAGGGAAAAAGACAAAATTATCACACTCACTGCAAGTCTGCACTGAGCTGTGCAGTTGGTATGAGGCTGCTGCTGTCCATGACCTAGCTGTGAAGCAGCCCTTTGGGCTGAAAACCTGAGCTGAGACAATGTGCTTGATGGTTCCTGACAGGCTCTTCCTGGGGATTCCTTGATCCCCAGGGCACTGGGTGAGGGTGCCATCTGCCTCTCCTTTGCTCTCCAGTTATCAGTGGAAAGAGGATGAACACATGCACTCAGACACAACTCTCTGAGGAGCAGATTTTGCAGCTCATGTGAATAAATTGCTACTCTGCAGAGTACATGGATTTGCAGGACTTAATTTGTTGATAAATCTTTCTGGGGAACCTACAACAGTTGCATATTTCTCCACTTAGAGTGTTGCTAATGGATGCAAAGCCTTTCTGTTCAAGTCCATTTGTTGCCTTCCCTCTACAGAGGAGAGTTGTCAGAACAGCAAAGTCTCTTCCTTGTAATCTAAGTTTCTCCAGCCCATACTAGAAATGAGACTTCAATATTTTCTGTTTACATGGGGTATGTGTTTTGTATGAGAGCTATGGAAGATTTTGGGGGTTGTGGATAATTCTGTTTGTGATTAAAATGCTGTGAATTTTGTCCAGCACCTATGATCTGCCACCTGAAGCATGGTGTTTTTGTTATGGAATTGCTTGACAACAGAAACAGCCTTGTTATCTTTATCTGACAGGCAGGATCCCTGAAATCCTGATTGTCCTGGAGTTGTTTCCTTGTAACAAACATTGCAGCAAGTCCCAGCCTGACAAATATGCTGATTGGGATGGCTGCTGTTGAGTAAACAGCTGGAAAAAATGCATATATTAGTGGGAATAACACACAGATTCCCACTGTAGTTTGTACAAGTTGCCAGTATATTAGAAAATGTGTTGTTTTCTGTAGTGCAGTCTTTGGCCACTACTTTTCTCTTCCTTTATATTGTGGAAATTGTGTGTTTATTTGTGGTCTGTTGTCAGAATGGCTGCAGCAGAAGTGGACTGACTGTCTTCTGGACACCTGATGTTGTCAGGTATATTTGTATTCCTCCTTGGAGCCTTGAATGTTGACATGCAAAACATTTGCCCTGAAGCTGAGCTTCTGTTGATAGTTAAAGCCAGTTGCATATAAGCAGAGTTGACAGCAAATAAAGCTGAAAACCAAAGGTTTTAAATTTTCCCAAAGCCCCACTCCAGAAACCTGGCACATGGTACAAGTATTAGGACTACACCTGCCTGAGTTAACTGTGTTTGTGCTTCAGCTCTGGGCTAGAGTTGAATGTACTGTTCTCTGTCTAGTTTGAGTTTGTAACTAGTATAATTCTGTTTCTGCTTCCACTTTTTTAATTGCTTTTCATAGAATCA
>NW_008607194.1:0-1799 GCF_000691845.1 Merops nubicus | reverse complement strand
AGCCAGGGCTGGCACAGACCCCAACTCCTCCCAGGGCATCCCTCAGCATCACCCCCAGAGCAATGCCACGGGGATATTGGTGGCACTGGGGGGGACAAAGACGCAGCTGTCACCCGGCCACCTCCTGGGCGCACCTTCCTGGCCACACCGAGCCCAGAACTCACCCAAAGCACTCTGATGACTGCCCCATCCCCAAGCCAGGGACCTCTCTGCCCAAGGGGTACATGGGGGCACCAGACTGGCATCGTACCCCAGGATGGGCCAGGCGTGGGGTGAGGGATGGAGCTGCATAGCCCTGGGGACCAGCAGGGCTGTCCCATCTCACCCACCAAGGGACACGCCATGCCATGCCACCCATTCAGTCTTGTGGGCAACGGGTGCGCTGCTGCCAGCCCTTCTGGGAACAGCTGCAGCCCCGAAGTGGAGGCAGTGGGGCAAATCCACCCCAGGTCCACGCAGAGACACTCTGAGATGCCCCAGTGCCAGATACAGAGGACCAGCTGTGCCCCCGGCCCAAACGTGGGAGCCAGACGCTGCCAGGGTTCACCTCCCTCCTCTGAGGGGCCAGATGGGCCTCGGGACATGAGGGAGGGAGGATGGACACGTACCTGCCTCAGAAGCCCATCTCTGCCCTGGTTATGCTTTGCTGCGGCCGGGGGCCCTCGGCTCAGTTTTCTGCGTCTGCCGGGCCTCCCCGGACCAACCAAGCCTAAATATAGTCACAGCCCGGGTGGCCACATGTGAGCGGGGGGAAGAAGGGGGGGGGCTGCTCACACCACTGCTCCCCAGTGCCAGGAGAGGGCAGACATGGAGCACCCCGGCACCCCTGGCTCCACTCCCGGGAGAGCGGGGTCTAAGGGGGCTCAGGAAGCACAAAACTGCTCGCCACCTTGACAGCAAGTGAGGGGGAGCTGGGGATAAAGTCTGCCCCGGCACTCAGCCAGGGAAGTTAAAAATTAAACAGTCCCAATTTGGGAAAGGGCAGAGGGGGCTGGACCAGTGGGACACGATGCACAGCTCTCAGCACTGCTAGGAGAGGGGTAATGTCCCCTGCACCCCAAAACAGCCTGTGACAGAGTCACAGACATGGGCCCAGAGGGCCAGCAGAGGAGCCTGTGCTCAGCTCTCGAGCAGAGGGGGGCTGCAGGGAGGCCACGGGAGGAAAAAAATGGCAGGAGCTGGGACTGGAAGAGCACCGGGTAGCAGATTAACCCTCCCCCCCATCCGTACCGTAAGTCCCGAATTCTGTGGGGCTGGCTCCAGGGTAAAAGCTAGGGGCACCAGGCTGGACTGGGTACTGTTGGGTCGGGACGACGTATGTGGAGCGACCCTGCAATGGGGGAGAAGAAAGGTCAGTTACCGTCCCTGCGGGACACAGACACACTCCCAAACCACTGACGTACCCCTAACCCTGCCTGTGAACCAGCTGGGTGTCAGGACAGGGAGTAGGATGCAGGTGAAGCAGGCAGCAGGCACCTCGGGGGGCTGCTGGGGAGGCAGACAGGCACTGCCTGCTCCTCTCTAGGCAGCCGGGCAACACCCCGCTCAACAAAGCAGGTGCTCAGAAAGCCTGGGGGACCCCTTCCACCCTCCCAAAAGAAACCTGCGCTACAACCTCAGGCAACATCCCCCCACTGGTGCCCACCCAAGCCCCCTCCCGCAGAGCCCGGGGCACAGCCCTCACCTGTCCGGGAATGTAATAGGCTCCTTGGGAAGGTGTGTAGGATATCTGGGAGGGTATCATCATCACCTGGGAAGCGGCCGGATACACATGGGCAGGGGGGCCGGGCCGGGCCGTC
>NW_008607193.1:0-11196 GCF_000691845.1 Merops nubicus | reverse complement strand
TTAGACTAGATAGAAGGAAGAGATTTTGTTTTACACTGAGGGTGCCGAGGCCCAGGTTGCCCAGAGGGGTGGTCGATGCCCCAGCCCTGGAACCATTCCAGGTGAGGCTGGATGGGGCTGTAGTTGAGGATGTCCCTGCTCACTGCAGGGGTGTTAGATGAGATGACCTCCAAAGATCCCTTCCCACCAAAACTGTCTGATTCCAGGGTGCTCATGCCAGCCACAACCAAGGCTGGGCAGACCCTGGGACAGAGCCTGGCCTGAGCAAAGTCTGATTGCTGGGAGCAGCCAGAGTGAAGAGCTGCCACAAGTCTGGCCAAGCGTGGCATCATCAGGGCTGTTCCACACGCTCTGCATTACTTGTAAGCTGGAAATAGGGAAATACTTTTGGGGTACCTACGTGTCTTTTCAGATTCTCATTTCCTGCCCCTTCCAGCACACTGAGGAGCAGCACCCCTTCTCTCCCCTCAGACACACCAGCTCCCAACAGCAGCTTTGGTTTTACCTCAAACCCAGACACTGTCCAGACCAGCAGCTCACGTGAGAGCTCAGCCATGTGTGTTCACGCTGACTGCAGCAGAAAGAGAAATAGCTACTGCTATTTAAAATCTGTTCCTTTCCCTTCTCATTTACAATGCTGTCGGGTGCTGGTTTCGGTGTCTGGGATTTTTTTCCCCCTCCCACAGCTCAACACAGACATCCAGCTATGAAAGCAGGGATTGCTTTAGCAAGACAACAGGACAGCAAGGAAAAGGTTATTTTAGTTACTTCAGAAACAAGAGGAAACACTGCTGAACACAGCCACCTAAGCAAATCCAAAAACTTAACTTTCTTTTTGAGCATTACACAAGCAGGGACAGGTACAGACCTTCTCTGGGCTGTTTCCTGTGAATGGGTGGGTAGGGAGGGAAGGAAGTAGAACTGAAATGCTCTGGCAGCAGCCAGCCTGCCCCAGGAGACCACACACTGCCTGAGTGCCATCTGTTAGGGAACTGAAGCTGAACGAGCTGGTGCTTGGTGCTGTTAAATGAAGCCTGGGACAGAGACTGGTGTCTTAATTTTCATTTGCAGTCATGCAAAGCAGACTCAGATCACAGGGAATGTGAGGAGGGAGACTGCAGTGGCTACAAACTAGATGAGCCATATTCCAAAAATTTTCAGTGTAACATAGTTTTATTGCACAACACAAACTTTATATCCACATTTTCTTCTATGTATTTTAAATTAAAAAAGTAAGACCATATATTACCTGAACTGATAAGTCAAACATATTAGGTAGTAATACACTAGAGTACCCACAGTATTAAACATCACACATCAACTTAAAACACATTTGGAGATAATTCCAAACCCTGATCATGAGCATCCAGGCTGGATTTTCAAAGGCATTACGGGTTACAATGCATAGACACATACAATTTATAATTCAGCAAAACAAAATCCATTTATAAAAGTCACAGTGAAAGTGGAGGTAAACTCATACTAAACTTGTGTAAGTAAAATGACTAAGAACTGATCTGGAAAGCAATTTCCAGTTAGAGGACTATATACAGAAGATAATAACAGAACACAATTACCCTCTGAAATCTAGCTGATTTGCAGAAAGATAATGAAAGACTGGAGGGTTTCTTTGTTTGTTAAATCAAATTGTTTCTATAGCCCAAAGCTCAGAACTCTGCTGGGTCCTCACTGCTGTGTGTGAACAATCTGAAAACATTTACAGTTGTTTACCTACAAATAACCAAAGAGATCAACAGAACTCCAGGACTCAGTAATACCAATCATAACTCAAAGCCAGCAGGGTCTGCAAATTGTCCAGAGTAAAGCAGTTATTAAATGGAGAAAGTGAAAAGAATATCATGTCCCAGAGATTAATTATGAGTTAAGGGGTCACCTCTACAGTCTATGCTCTGAAATCTTCTCTTACCTGTCAGGCAGTTGCATCCCAAACTTGATTACTCTGCTTTGCCATGCAGAAAAGAAAGATCCAGTGCATGAGCTGTGGCATAAAGGTCCCGAGACCTCTACACAACAATGCTGAAACTCAAGCAGTGTGACCCTGCAGCCACCTCACCCCTCACTGCTGTATTTCCCAGTGCAATCCACAGCCACTGGGTTTTCCCACCCAGTTAACCTGATCCACTGCAATACAACGAACTCACACAGAAACTGGATGCAGACAGTTGGGCTTCCAGCCAGACTGGATCCTTGCCTGACCTCACACAGAGGAGATGAACGTTGCTCTGCCACACACGGCACAAGAGGTGAAATAAAATGGAAAGAAAACTGCAATGCAAACTGTCAGCTCTGACATGAGACTTTCCCTGCTGGCACTCCCATCGTCTTCCTCATCGTGCCACCTGTCCCAGGTCATCTAAGAACAAGAATGAGCAGTGAGAATGAAGCTGGGAAGGAAGGTTCCCAGGGGCTGCAAATGCCAAGGGAAGGTAGAAAATCATGACCTTTAATTGTTATCAGTAAGAAAAAGAGTGAAGAGATGAGAGATCATGCACTTAATCCTTCAGCTCAGAGCAAGTAATGACAAGGTCCTCAAAACCCAAAATACAGGAACTCTGCCTGAATGCTTATTCCTATGGAACAGCCCTTAAGAAGAAGAGTTTACATTTCTTAACAGTCTTCAGAAAAAAAATAAAGCAGAAGAGTGAAATTAAATTGATTATTCTATAAATAAGGGGGTTTTCACTTATTCACCTATTTTTGTCATCAATAAGATTTTTCACTGATTCTTTAGCAACTATCAGTCACCATACTGTAATATTAAAACCATCCCTTTAGTTTAGAACAGACTAAGTGTCTGCCTTGCAAACAGAGCTGAGGATGCAGCAAAGAGAAGTAAAACATTTCCTGCACATAAGAGTTGCACATCTCAAAGACCAGAGGAAGGGGAAAGGACCAAGGGGGAATCCAGTCAGAGTCATTGTCAGAGACACCTCATCTCCTTATGCCTCTTACACCTCATTAAGAAATGGAGATGTGGGGAACGTGTGGATGAGGACCTCAGCAAAGTCTTCCTTCAGGGCTAGTGAGGATTGTCCCTGGGGAAGTACACTGCAGAACTAATTCCCTCCCACTTTCCTATGTGCAAAACCCAGCCCAGGCTCAACACACAGGATACTTTAGAAACAGAACTGAACCTCACTGGGCTTCAGGTTTCACTAGGAAAACAACGATCTACCAAGAACCATAAATAAAAGCACTGGCCAACCTCTCCACCTTTCACAATACACACACTAGAACAATGTGCCTCAACACGGATTAGGGTTTAACAAAGCTGTTGTTTACAGCAGGTTAAAATGTCAGCATCCTCCAGAGTTTGCAGGAATTTTAACCATCCCTTCAGTAAAGGCCAGATGATGGGTTTATGTCAATCAGTACATTTCTCACATGACAGAAGCCTCTGACTTCTGCCTTCAAGGACTTGTGCTGGCCGGAGCCAAGCCCCTGACTACTTTGTGTCACTGTTGAAGCCACAGCATCTTAAGTGGAGCCACAGCATCTGAAGAATGGAGACTGCAGTTGGATTAACAAGTGCTGATTCTCTTCACAGACTCGTTGAGAATCAAGAAGGATTCTTGATTTTCCTGTAACTACACCAGCTTTTACTTTTTTGTACCCTGAACACCTCTGGGATGAGTGATTTTACAAAATGGGTGCAGGGGGCTAAGGCATAAGAAAGCTTAGCAGAAAACCCATGTTTAACTCAAGCCTTAACTCTCATGCCAGTTTCAGGGAAGAGTTTTACACAACTGCATAACAACATCATCTCAAAAATATCCACACTAACAAATTTAGGTATTTGCATATATTACATCATATGCTGTTTCCCAGGCAGACTTGCTAAATCTCAAAAAAAAAAAAAAATCAAAAAGGGGGGTATGCTGAAATTTCTGCTGCAGTAACTTAACTGCTTTTACTACTCACACAACCAAGACCCAAAAACCCCCCCAAAAAACCCCAGAGAACCCACCCCCCCATCAATGCAGACACTGCTCCCTTGTCATAGGTTTTGGTTAAAATCAGCTTTAAAAAAAAATAAATTAAAATCCATCAGTCTCAGAAGAAAACACATAACACAAGGATGAAAGAGAATGTGCTAATGGCTCAAAGACTTCCCAGATCAAAGATGCCAACACATCCCTTTCCACCATGGAGGATGGAAGTTCAGCAGTGAGAATTTCAGATGACTACATAGAGTATGGTGGTATTCAAGTTAAGAAGTCCACACCAAGTTGAAAAGCTTTGCTATTTTAAAAAAAAAAATAATTTATAGCTCTTGAAATCAACAGTCATTAAGTGGATGCTGCACAAAGATATCTTTTCATGTCATTTCTGAGTGCTTTATAAAGATGTAGAAACATTTATTGTGCTGTGAAATTCAGAGTTACTTAATATGAGGACTGATAACAAGACCTCCCCCTTTTCTTCCTGTTAGAAATCACCAGATAAAGCATATATAGAGTGGATGTTAAAAAGATTAGTCTTGTTACATTTTTGTTCAGGCACACAGCAAGCTGAAAAAAAAGTAGCTAACAACTTTATTTTTTAACTAACTATCCCTCAACTGTCCCACCATTACCCCCAGTATTCAATGTAATCCAGATGTGCAATCTGTGCTTCAAAAATATTTGAGATTTCTTATTTAGAGAGGAAAAAAATAGAGAGTCGATTTTAACACGTGTGATCCTGGGTATCAGTTTGGAACCCAAACTGGCATGTATGCTGGCTCAGAACACAAAATAAAACATCTTGCCTTCAAACTGGATGAGCTGAATGGCCTGACATGCACTGTCCTTCTCATGATCTGCAAACATGAGACCCACAGCAACATTATACTGCTGACCTGAGGAGGCCCTTTACTGCTCGACCAATTTGCCTGTGGTGTCTGCTTGCAAGCGTGGGAGTATGAGAGGAGGAAAAGTAGCTATGTAGGTGATGAAGTGGCAGAAAAGCTAAGTAAAAACACAGAGAAAAAGGTAAATATGTTCTAGGAAACCTCTGGCTTAGCCAGATATGACAAAAAGTCCTAAAGAAAAAAAAAAAAAGCAGTAATACATAAACATTTCGTTTAATTAGACAACTATAAAGCAATCAATACAAAACCACTGATCATCTCAAGACATGATTTCGTAGGGCAGTTACTCACATTTTTGTTGCAAATGCAGACTTTCAAAAGACCAGGCTATATGCCAAGAAAAGAGAAGTCAGTAATGTTACATAAAGCAGTGATTATACTCCCCTGACAGCTGCCCGCACGACTCTTCTGTGTCTGTCAAAAAATGAACACATATTAGGCAACATCATCTAAATCATTGTAAACAAAGACTGTTTAGAACAAGTGCAGTCAATAACAACACTGCTAACTTGCACAAATCACAACGCAGAATGGATGTGCTTAATGAAAGCATGTTGGCTCAAATCTGTGTTTTCTTCTTCAATATTGCACTTAATGTTTGCTGTTAGCTGAAGGATCTGAAGGATTCAAGTTTCCACTGATACAGACCAAGGTTTTCATTTGACCATTTTGGTTCGGTGTCTTTCTTACTTATTTAAGCAATGAACAGGAAAAAGTTCTAAAAGATCAGTGTGTGCATATTAAGAAACAGCAAACATGATCAAAACAGGAGTTTTGCCATCATAGCTAGTCTAGAATAATAGTGACAAATCCTTAAAGCCGAAGACCATAGTGTTAAATCAGCCTGTGTTCCATTTCTGCAAGTAGTGCTGAAATTCAACCCAGAGTTACATCCCACATAAATACACACATGAGAAGTGGCAAAATGCACCAAAGAACCCAGTAAAACTGCAGTTCTCACTGTAGCCTCTAAAGAAATGGATGCTGAACATCCCAAACTTGAATGTCTGCAGTGTGCAAGCAGCCAAAACTTTGTAAGCCTCAGCTTTAAGATCTTATGTTATGAAAAATTGTGATCTGCAGTTTAAGATTCCCTGAAAACAAACAATTAAGCCACCAGAGCAGTGAAGGTGCTATGCAAGCAGCCTCCCATTCTAGGGAAATCTTTGACTTTTAATTTTGGGTTGTCAAACACAAGTACCACACCTTGTAGCACAAAGGTTGATATTTAAGAAAACAATTTAAACAAACTTAAAGTAAGATCAAATGCACCTAATTTCCTCCTTCCCTCCATTTCAAATTTAACCTCTGGACCTGAAGTTCAGCACTTGACAATGATCCTCTGTAAGTAAACATCTGCAAAGACATCTTTAGAGTTATGTGCCCCCAGCTCAGACAGACAATCTACTAAAAATTCCTACATCTAATACATAAAAGAGTGACAACACAAACAACTTGTCTCTTTTTTGCAAGATAATTTGATCACAAAGTTCTTAGAATTATTCTAAAAATTACCTCAGCCAAGTGAGAATTTTGCTCGCTGCAATTAACACATTTCTGAAGTGTTTTGGTCAGAAGTTTAAGCAATATTCATTATTGGATTAACTAATCCAATTGAATGCAATATACAAACATTTGCCTTCCCTCTCTAAGATTGAGACCATTTCAAATGGCGTCTTTCAGAAAAATACTTGAGTTTCCTGTACCTCACAAAATAGTATCTTCAGATGTTTAGATCTACCTTTCAGCTTTGTACATTAAGTAATTCAGCTTCAGGATGTGGTAACTAATGTCAGAAGTGCAACTATTACTTTCTGAAATAATATGATTCTGCAATGGTTGCCTCTTTCAGTGGGGAGAGAAATTTACTGCACAGCTAAACTGGTTTGTAAGTGGATAAGTATTTGAATATGAACACTGAAATTTTTTTCTCCTGTTATTACACCAGGAAAGGTTGACAAGAATGTTATAAATGAGACCTAACTGTCTGAAGAAGGTGAGGTGAAGGAAGCACTTCTCTAGTATCATCATTTGACCCTAACTCTAGAACAAAATTCAATATCACAGAATGTAAAAAGAGTCAGTAATAAAATAACATACATTAAATAGTTCTCTTACTTCTGCTAATGGGAACAAACATACAGGGTTTCCTCATTTACCCAAAAGCCTTGTAAATGACCTGATTCTACAGAGCTTCTTTCTTTGTAGATACTGTAAACATTTAGAATTTCTAAGGCTAAAAACAGGCACAAATCTTTCATGAACTGTTATTATTCCTAAAAGCATTAAGGAATATATTCCAAATCTGCTATTCCTTTTTATAACAATGGAAATAAATTAAATATAATATAATTCACAATGCAGGTTCTTATTAGAAAAGAAATAGAGGTTAATTGTGACAACAATTAATAATATATAGGGAATACTTTTTTTTTCTTAAATGATCTATTACATCAAAATGACATTTCCAGAATCTCTGTGCTGGGCGTTACTCCGTTTTTATAAAGTGAGAAGTTTAATTAGTGACTAAAAGGTTTCTAAGTGGATAAAATTCAACCAGTGATGCCAGCATTATTAGCACCCCAGCTTTACACCAACGCAGGTGAGATCTGCAATATCCACTCTGCAGACTCTGACACTGAAGCCACATGGTAGGTGGCACCTTCTGAAAGGCGTTAAGACGCTCCTCTCCGTAATTCCCCCATGAGGTGATTTTGTTTTGTGCCTCGTTAAGGTACCTGAGCCAACAGTCTTGTTTTGGGGCTGGTTTTTCAAGATTTCAGAGGTTTTCTAGCCTCTGTTCCAGGTTCCCTTTTGCTGAGCAGCTATGCCTTAGCCAACACTTCAGCAGACTGACTCCCACACATGTTAGCAGCAACGCATTTCCAGGGACACGATGCAAAAATATTGTCCTCTAGGAGTCCTTTTATTCCCTGCACCCTTCTGGACAAAAGAACTCACCACCAAGTAATCTTGAATTCATAGATAGGGCGTTTGCAGTAGTAGTGATTGATGAGGTGTTTATCACACACCCCAATACACTGATGATCCACAGTTATCCCTCTATCAGACAGGTCTGTCACGATACAGTGCAGAAGATCATACACATCAGCCACAGCCTCCCAGGGGCCAAAGGACACATCTACTTCACAATGATGTTCAAAGAGCTTTGTCTCACTTTCACTCCTTTCAAAACGTAAGGAATTGAAATGTGGGCACTCGTAGGGAGTGATGGGCATCTCCTCTTTGAAGACACAGACCTTCAGCTTTGCAAACCTTGCTTTTCTTTGCATAGCTCTAAGCTTTGCTATCTCGATTATCCGTTCCAAATGATCTGAAAAACAATAAAAAGTTGAAAAGAACAATGAAACACCTTGTAAAAGAAAACATAGGCAATTATTTAATGTGAAACACACCACTTCAGCATTTAACAGGTCACTCTTAATATTAGCAGTTATGGGAAGTTGCATGTAGCTGGATATACAGTGATTAAATCAATCTCAGTTGTCTTATGAACTTGGTGTTCTTACTGTATGCCCAAATTTATTCAACTGCAGGTCCTAACGGACCAAATGCAGAGGCAGAGAAACCTTCTCTTTTAAGAACAAGCTTTGCATGTCATGGCCTAGATCTTGCTCTCTTTTAAAGTGAGCACAAAAATCCACATCTGTGGAGGCAGCAGAAACAAATCTGACATGAAGACCTCAAAGATCTGAAGAGCATGAAAGATACATGACAAGCTTCTGCAGTACTATGGGATTAGTTTGAAAGGTGAAAGCAGACCTAAAACCACCATGTCTACCATTTGAGCCACTCTAGAAGAAACCACCAATACTACTTTGTTTATTTACCTTTGTAATATGGCATTAGGCCCAGGAAAGCTTGTCTAACTTTTTCTCCTTTGAGAGGCTGGATATCCTCTAGATTGTCTAGCAATGGTCCTATGGAATAATACTGAGCTTCCTTGTAAACTGACCTCACTCGTTCTCTTGGTGGCAGGTCACCAGATCGCAGAAAGTTAAGTATGTCTCTAAAAAAAAAGGGCAAAAATATTATTAAATACCACATTTCTGACGAACTGCAGGTGGAAAAGGAGAGGAAATGCTGCATACTCATTGTTTCTTCTACTGAGATACAAATTCTTACCCTTAGACAGGAATTGAAATAAGTGTGATTCATATTTCCAACATATGTTTTTAAAAGCATTTGCTGCATTCAGGTTTAAGTCATCATTTCACATTTTGCCTCTGTTAATGTCAAAACTCACCCAGCTCCCCTCCCCTCCACTGTATCTTAAACAAAATTTCAAAGTGGCATAACCACTTAAAATAGGAGAGGACAAAATATTTCATGGCAAAGATCTGATAGTCACTGCATTTCAAATTTAGGTCTCTGACAAAATAATCTCTTCCATTTTCCTGGAGAATCATATGCAAGGGCATTTTATCCCACACAGAACCAAGATTCTAGCCAAATGGATGGTGCATCTGCAGAGGAGGTGTTCTCTTCACAGGATCAGGGTCATACTTGTAGTATTTGTAATAATAATAATAAGAGAGAAAGAAAGAATATTTTCTCGTAGTTCTAAAACAGTTAAACTACAAGATTTTTAACAGGGAAAGAAATCACTTTAAAGTGGAAGTAAAATCACTTTTAACCAATAAGATTATTATTGACCATGTCAAATGAAACAAGCATTACTGCTGCCTTCATCACAAAGTCAACAAATACAGCACATACTAACTTGGCTCTCTGTTCCAACGATATTTTGAATTCAAGATGATAACATTATAAATAAATTGATTTTCCAAATTGCCAAATGTAAAGAAACCATTATTTTCCAATAAATATAGTGGCTTAAACTGTTTGTGTCCCAGATTATTGTACAACCCAAATGTGCTTTGAAAATAATTTAATACTTCACTGTTGAAGAGACTAAGGAAATCTCTACAAAGGAGAGACAAGAAATAGAAGTTAATTTGCTAAGTGTGCTTTGGGTGAAAACCTACGACACAAACAGAATGTAACCAGAAGGGAAAAAAAATGACAACTTTTTGTTCTTTAAATAATTTTCTCCAGTAACAACTTTGAAAGTGTATTACTGAGGACACTGTACCTACCCAAAGTAGGTTCCATCTCTGTCAATGAAGTATCTGCCTTCAGCATCTGTTGGAATGTAGTGTCTCCCACTGAACATAGCCGCCAGCATTGTGTCCTCGTAGCGCCTCAGTGTCGACAGCCTGGTTGTAAAATACATGCCTCCTACGTTCAGTGGCACAACTTCTGGAAACTGCAAAAGCAATCACATCATCAGAAGTGAGCCTCTAGTCCCCTGCAGGCATCTTCAGGCCAAAAGGGTTACAACTGTTAAAAGACATAAATGCTTCTTTCCTGGCCTGTCGCCACAACACAGTGAGGTTCAAGGGTTAAAAACCTGGATGCTTTGGCTGCCTTCTGGGTGTCACCACTGACCGTTTTCATTTCAGTGGGAAATCTGAAACAGCAGCCATCAACTCGGCTTTATGCCAGACACTCACGAAAAGAATGAATGCCTCCGCTCAGCATTTTTGGGAAAAGAAAAAAAAAACAAACCCAAAACAAATTGTCCCCAGCCTCACACGCCCCCACACCCCAGCCCCACCCACCCACTCACAAGGGAGGAAATCTCAGGCCAACCTTGGGACTTGCGCTGAGTCGCTCTCCACTGCTTCCTTTACTCTACATTACTACACTACACGCTGAAAGCAGCGATTCTGTATTTACATTAGGCTTACAGCAGGCCTAACATCTTTATTTCACACCATAACACGCCTTGGTACCAGAATAAACACTGAAGTTATATTTGTCAAGTCCAAACGTGGATGGAAATTCTGAGCAATGCTGCCAAGCTATTGGAATAAAATTCAGGAGACTTGGTTTTATTCAACAATTTAGCTGCTAATGGAAACCAAACTGGATAGCTGTAAGTATTCCAACAAAGAAATCCCGAATTCTTTGGCACCTGGGCATACGTGCTGCAATAACTGGACCCTGTCAGACGAACAGTACCAGCGAGCTCTTACCTGCTGAGGCAGCAGAGGTAGCGCTTGTCCTGCCTGGGTCGCAGTAGGAGTGGCTGGCTCTTGGAAATCATCCTCTGCATCCGAGCTCGACATGGCATCATCCGGGTTCCCACTCACTTTGTTCTGCCCCGTAACTACCACCATCCCTCTGGCTCTCGTCAGCAGGTCTGCTGGGTAGGCGGCCGTGGCAATGCTAAACGGGAAACCGGCCCCAAATTACCGAGGCGCCGTCCCCTCCAGCTGCGGATCGCCCGGCAGCGG
>NW_008607192.1:0-823 GCF_000691845.1 Merops nubicus | reverse complement strand
TGAAGTGGGTCCCATTGTCCAATTCGAACCTCTCCGGGGTACCGTGTTGCCACAGAACTTGTTTCTCCAGGCCCAGAATGGTGTACGGGCAGTGGCGTGAGGCACAGGGTATGTCTCCAACCATCCAGTGCTCGCCTCCACCATGGTCAGCACATACTGCTTACCCTGTGAAAAGCAGTCAGGAGGGTCTTTCTTGCCTGGTTGTGGACATCATCCATAGGCCAACCCTTGTTCAGGACTGGAGGTTTAACCCCAGCACTTCACCAGCATGGAGAAAGGTATCCAGTACCTAAGGGAATTAGTTATGCTGGAGGTGAGTTATAGTGACCTGAATGATGACCTTACAGATCCACATGAAGTCCAGTGCAAACCACCCATGTGGCAAAAGTTTCTATGAGGTGTACAACTGTCATATGCCAAGTCATTGGCAGTATGGTCTTGAAAGACAGCCAGGGACGAATGATGGATTAATTGGCTGGTGTATACTGGAAATTCAAAGGATGTCTCTCTTCCCCCCTATGGGCTTGCGTTTCGGCTGTGGAGGAACTGTTCCAGGAGGTCCAGCAACTCAAAGAGGACTTGTCCTACTCTCTACCTGTATGGGCCCATGCCCAGGAGGAAGAACATGGAAGGTACACACCACAGGGTGTCACATTTGTATTTCCTAAAAATGTCACAAGGTGATCTTGTCAGCAATGCCTAACACCAGCTGAATGGCTTTTACATTTCCAAACTGGCTTGATCCACCCTCTCCTTTAGCTGCTTCTGCATTTCGTTATTTGGGATGCAACACAGGAGCTTTCCACTTCCAGTGAGTTCCTAG
>NW_008607191.1:0-1802 GCF_000691845.1 Merops nubicus | reverse complement strand
CCGGCTGTGCCCAACCCCCCAGGGCCTCTCCCTGTGTGACAAGGACTAATGGGACCTTTGCAAACGCTCCAACAAAGCAAAGAACCAACTTGTCCCCGTGCACAGCTGCTGTCCCAGCCCTGGGGACCTGGAGGGGCTGCCCTGCTCTGGCCACTCACCGTCTTGCCTGCAAAGCTGACTTCCACGAAGGGATCCACCAGGTTCTTCTTGTTGCTCTCAAAGCCAAAGACCTGCCTGACGTTGTCCATGACGGCGTCATCCACTGGAAGGGGAAGGAGATGCTGAAAGCTCATGGAAACATCCAGGTGGCCCCAGTTCTCCAGGCAGGTTGTCCCACCAGCCAGGGCTACGCATCTCCACCGAGCCAGGTGAGGAGGAGCAGGAGGTAAAACCAGTTTGCACCAGTAGAAGACTCATCTCCCAGTACATTAAAACCGACCAGTATCTGCAAGGTCTTTGGACCAAGTCTATGGGTCAGGTCTCCTTCTCTGTGCCTGGTTCCTCTGCCCAGCAAAGGGGACACTTACTCTGGGGCAAGTCTTCAGCTTTGAAGATTTTCAGGCAGAAATGAGCTGCTCTCAGGGTGACCCCCGTGGGGCGCAGGAGGTTGCCCTCGATGTCTTCCTTGTCTTCAGAGATCTCCTTCTTCTCCAGCTGCAGGACAAGGGACGAGAAGGAAACATGACCAAGCTTCCCCATCGTCCTGAAATGAGCAGGAAAACCCCCAAATCCACCACCTTGCCCCCAAAATGGAGGAAGATCAAAGCTGGAGCTTCCCTGGGGACAAGTGTAAGGTTTGATGGCCCAGGCTGGTGGAACACCACGGTTGGAAGGTCCCCCTGGGGAGATACTCACAGGAGCTTCATCTCCAGGCCCCAGCACGAACAGACTGACTTTCAGGTAGCCCTTGGCCCCCGCAGAGAAGTCCTCTGGGTCATAGAGTAGCAGCCATTTCCTGAGGAAAGCATGTTCTAGAGAGAAGAGATTGAGGCCCATGGGGTGGGAGAGGAGAGAGAAGGGGTGGTAGGGGAGGAGGAAGGGAGCTTTATGTTTGAACTCAATGTCTCAAAGGTCTTTTCCAATCTAAACTGTAGACGTGGCACTTCAGGACATGGTTCAGTGGTCAAGGTGGTGTTGGGTTGGTGGTTGGACGTGATGATCTTAGAGGTCTTTTCCAACCTGAATGATTCCATGACTATTCTATACAGGAAACTGTGATTCTGATTCAGTTGGAAAGGACCTACAAGGACCATCCAATCCAACGGCCTGACCACCTCAGGACTGACCAAAGTTCAAGCACGTTTTGAAGGGAATGACCTTGTGGGTCTCCCAGCTAAAATTAGCAAGTTCTGTGCAGTGATTAGGGCAAGAAACCTTTTTACAAGCATTATTTAAAATTCTTTGAAATAAAAATAAGTAAATAAAAGATAAAGCAATGATCAGGACTCAAGATAAAAACACGAGCTGGGTTGGGCTGTTGGGGCTTTCTGACAACAAGCTGGTGGCACGATGACTGGAAAGCCTCAAGCCTCGGGACAGGGAAGAGAACTGGGTGGTGCTGGTGGACACAGGGACCCTCCTGGGTTCCCATGGGAGAGCTGTGGTGCGTGGGAGCGTCTCCCCTGGGTTTAGCCCCCCAAAAAAGGGTTTCCCAGAGCGTGGTAGGAGACCCTGGCCCGGACCCCGCCCGCCCGCGGGGCTCACTTGGCTCGGAGTAAATGCTCTCGACGTCCATCTGTGCAAGAGAAGAGAGGAGAAGGTGGGTTTGGCCATGGGGCAGCGTGGAGGGGAGGGGGCAGAGG
>NW_008607190.1:0-1136 GCF_000691845.1 Merops nubicus | reverse complement strand
CGGCGCCTTCGGCCGCTGTCTGGGAGCAGGGCTTCGGAAACGTGGGGCAGGGCGGGCCGGGGCGCGAGTGCGACGGTCGGTTTGTAGCGAATAATTCCGGTTTGGTTTTCCTCCGGCCTTGTGGTCTCAGACCTCTCTCTTCATACGTGTGTAATGCTCTCACCTCTTCGTGGCGTTTTCGCTCTTGGTTTAGTCGGCGCTGGGTGGACTTTCAAATGTTTCCATATCGGACACACATTTTTCTCAAGACACCTCTTATCAGATAAAGGAAAATCAATACTTATACGTTTCTTTTTAAGAATTGATCAGAATTATTTGATGCATATTTTTTAGGCTAGAGCTGTTTGGAACTTAGTGGGAGGTAACTGCTTTTTTTTTTATAGCAAGAACCAGACAAATCCCCAAAGACCTGAACGTATAAGCTGTGCTGTAGTTTGTTTCATCAAGTGCAATAGCAACGTGTATCCATAGACTATATATATGCATGTCTCTCTCCATGTAAACAATCGGTCGAGCAGAGTGGCCTAGATGTTCACCATTTCAGCTGAAGAAGGCTTTTACTGAACCACTGCTGCTGCCTACAACAGGAGTTCAAGTCTTGGAAGCGATTCAACGTGATAGCTTTGGAAAACTTATCCTTGGCATTAATGACATGACTTGTGACATGTGTGTCAGGCTCCCTGTCTCAGCTGTGGTAGTTGTGAGGAGAAACGTGCCACAGTAACTGTTGGCAGAACTCCCTGGTGCTGTGCAGCAAAATGTGCTCTTTTTAGAAGAATGCCTGTGCAACTCCAGCCTGAGTCTTGCTGAAAGCCAGTGGTTATGCTTTTAGGTCCCTCGAAGGCCCTTGTAATTTACCCTCCTGAAAGTCAGAGCTGCAAAGGTTGAGGTGAAGAGGCAGGAACCAGGCAGAGGCTGTGGCTGATTAACAGTGCAGGCTTCATAGGTAACACAGCTGGTCTTCCAGCTGCTTGCTAAAGACCAGAAAATTCAGGTTGGGTACAGCAGGGAGCTGGGAATCAAGTTAACATGGTCTTCAAGGGAGGAATCCCAACTGAGAGTAGTGGTTGCTTTGTTAATTACCCCTTGCTAATTAAGCCAGCAGCGCTGTGTGGCGCTGCAGCGGGAGGCAGCGA
>NW_008607189.1:5762-11695 GCF_000691845.1 Merops nubicus | reverse complement strand
CATGCTGGGATTCTGTGATTCCTGCCGGGCCAACCTCCCAGCATCCCAGAGCACCCAAAAGCTTGACTCAAGGCATATTTTTTTTTTCCCAACGTGGCAGCCACACCCACCTTTGCCTCCTCGATCATCTGGTTGGCGATCCCCTCGACTCTCTTGATCTCCTGGGTGGACAAGGCTCCCTTGGCAGTGAAGTCGAACCGCAGCCTGTCGGGTGCCACCAGGGAGCCCCTCTGGTCGGCCTCCCCCAGCACCGAGCGCAGGGCGAAGTTGAGGATGTGGGTGGCCGTGTGGTTGCTCATGACCGGCCTCCGTCTGGTCTAGGGGAGGAAGCCACCCTTTAGATGGGGTCCCACACTGTGGAGCCAAGACCACCTCTATCAGCAGAAGGGGAGGTTAACGTGCTGCTCCGCCAGAAACCCAAACGAGGTTTAGATTCCCTTCCACTCCCCCAGGGAAAGGGGCCAGCTCTGGATGCTGTTGCTGGCCCTCACCTTCCCCTAGCAGCCCTTGCACAGCCCCACCATCCCTGGGGCTCCCGCCTTGCTTAGCCACCTAACGTCTCCAACATGATCCAAAGGTATTATTTTCCAGCACCTACTTGTTTCTAAATCCAAGACATGCTGCGATCTGGTTATTCCAAAGAGGGACAGGAAAAGGGAAATTTCTTAAAAAGTATTTTTATGAATGATGAAGATAAATCACCTTCTTCAGAGCTGAGTTAGCAGTAGTCAGAGAAGCCACGATTCCTGAGCAGGGAGGGAACTCCTCCTTCTGCTCAGAAGACCAGAAACAACTTAGCACACCTGCTGCCTTGCAGCCTCAGCTAAGGGAACAGGACATTCCCCACCGAATTTGTGCATGGCTTTTCCCTGGCAGTGCCCTTGTCGGGCCTGTCTGGAGAGTGGCCAAGGACAGACGAGGTCAGTCACTGCTCCTCAGCAGGGAAAAGCACTGCAAGATGGAAACCTTCCCTCTTGCTCCAAAGGTGCTTCCTCCATGAGGAAGAGAAATGCATTTTGCAGATGAGGCTCAACCCAGTGCTTGCTCAGCAGGCTGAGCCCACAGGAGCAAAGGCTAGAGCAGGGCAGACAGCCCAGGCTCTCTGTCATTGTCCAAAGCTCAGGGGGGCACCACGCCATGTTCCACCTCCCAGCCATGACCCAAAACGGGTTGCTGCTGCTGCTCAGCAAAACCCAGTGAGCATGGCTCTCAGCCAGCTGGGCGTTACCTGCACCCATGGAAAGAAAGGAGACAACTTTTAATCCAGGTAAGGAGGCAAGGCCACGTGTGACACCCTGTCTTAACTCACCTCGTCGATAGACAGGTGGACCTGATCTCCTACTTTCAAGCTCCCATAGAGAGTTCCAATGTGGAGCACATACCCTCCTCGGACCTGCACGTTCTTCACAGTGAATTCTGTTTTCTGCACAAAGAGGGAAACACACCCAGTGAGCAGGGCGAGAGGAGACCGACAGTCCGGGCAGAGCTACGAGCTGCAGCCGGGAAGGTCTCAGCTGAGAGCCAGACTGGCGTGTGGCAGGAGAAAGCTGAGTGTCCCCTGGCACAGCACACGGGGCAGCCAAGCAGAGAAGCAGATGAAGCTGGGGCAGGGTTATGGGGCATGGCAGCAGAAAGAGCTCCCAACCTCGGCTCCAAAGCGTGATCCCAGCACCACCAGCACCGCAGCCACCCACGTTCTGGTGACAGCCTGATGCTGCAGCACAGAGTTCTGTACCCCAAGGAGCAAGGGGAACAAAACTCCAGCGTATCTGGCCCATGCTGCACACCCAGAAAAGGAAACCTGTGCAGTGCCTGATGCCAGAGATGGACAGGACACTGCTGGAGCTTGCTTGGCCCCTTCTTCTCCTCTGCCCAGGCCAGGTTGAGTCTTGTGAAAACCTTTCATGTGCACTCACATCCTCCCTGCTGTCATCGTCCTTCACCATGTAGCCCTCATCATAGATCTGCCCGCCCTGCTCGGCGTAGAAGCAGGTCTGGTCCAGCACTATCCCACATTCCTGGCCCGTGGACACCTCCTCCACAAACTTCTTCTCCCTGCGGATGGCTTTCACTGTGGCCACGAGACTCCCGAAATCTGTCACCGGGATGACATGCAGTGTCAGTAAAAGAGAACCTTTTCAGACACCTTGCAGACATCACATGGGAGCAGAACTTCAGGGCAACACCTCCCAGCTACTGCAGGAGCTCGTGGCACAGGGGAAGGAGAAAGAACTAGGGCAACCATTAATTGGATAACAGGGAATCTCAACCAGTGCTCTCCAAGAAAGGGACTGTCACTCCCTTCCACACCCATGCAAAGTCAGCTACAAGCCTGAAGCCTCCTGAATCTCCATCAAATCAAAGAATAAGCAGGAAGAGCAGTTAGCCAAGAACCCTCAACAGATCAAGCAGAACTGCAGTCTCCTGCAGCACTGGCGAAGGAGCAGCTGAGAAAGGCAAACACGGGAGTGTGGAGACACAAAGCTGAAGGGAACAGGAATCCCCTTCAGTGTGCAACAATCGACCTGAGCAGGCTTCTCTTCCCCTGCTCGATTTGTACTCCACTCCCCTCTCCCAGGAAAGGGGAACCCAGAGGGGATCTTGCTGAGGTACATGCCAGGGAAGGTCTGGCAGCAGAGGGCAGTTCTGAGGGTTTTTTTTCCATACCATAGGTACCACTCAGATCTGAAGCGTAGCTGTATTTTGGCGAGTCGTCAGTCACCTCCAGCCCTCGGGCCCGTAGCTCTTCAATAGCATAGATGTCCAGCATGAGTAGGTCTTCCCCTCCAGCACCTTTGCCCTGGGATTTGAGCTGCCAGAGTTTGAGAAAACCCACTTTAGTGCTGGCCCATGCACACCAGCCCAGCTACACCCCTCACTCGCCCCCCTGAGGGGTCCTTGGTTTAGAGCTTGCCCCAGGCAGCTGTGTGCCAGCAGCTGGAGCACTCCCATCTTCTCTGGTCCTGGAATGGGCTGTCCCAGCACTACCAGTGTGCAGACAAAGCAGCTTGAGCCCAGCAAGGGCAAGGACCCACCCAGCCAGTCAACGCCACCTCCCGCAGCTTCAGCCCACGTGCTGGAAGAGGCACCCTGGACACTGCTCCTCAGTCAGGGAAGATCCAAATTCCCTATCTGGAGCGGGACAGCGGGGACGTATTCCCAGCACTCCACTAACCCGGTCAGAAGGCTGAGCTCAAGGCTGTGGGCCTCACAGTGCCAGGGAGCAAAACCAGCCCCAGCAGGTCAGAGAAGTCCCACAGGCAGCGTGGAGCTGTGGCCTAGTCTGTCCCACGCTGGGTAAGAAAGGAGCAGACTCAGGACTGCAAACCGTGAGGAAGGAAATCCTCCCTGCCCGCTCTCAGAGCAGCTCCCCTCGGAGCTGTTCTTTACCTGAGCATTTTTCCTCTCTTCCTCAAAGCCCTCCATGTCCACCACGAGGCCCTTCTCCTCCGCAATCAGCCCGGTGAGATCCGCAGGGAATCCGTAGGTGTCGTAGAGCAGCCAGGCAGTATCACCTTCAGAGAAGAGAGCAGGGCAGTCAGCACTTCTGTCCCACAAGGCACTGCTCCTCTCCTGCTCTCCAACCAGCTGTCCCACAGGCAGGATGGCAAACACGAGTTTGAACACCTACAAGGCTACTCTCTGACACAGCTCACAGCATCATGTTGTGTCTGGGCAGCTTAGAAAGCCAAGCAAGTAACAGGACAGATGGGTGGCCCAGCTCCATGCATTGGTTTTTAACTCCAGCTTTGTCCCCCTACACTATCCACTGTGTTGCAGTTTCCAGCCCAGCTGAGCCCTAACTGGGTCGCAGATAATAAATGGCCTTCAGTGCATCCAGACAGAAGCCACAGACCTACCAGGGATGGTTTTACTGTCCCCCAGGCTCTGGATCTTCCTGTCCAAGATGCGACGTCCTCTGCTGAGTGTTTTCAGGAACTGATCTTCTTCTTCATTGATAATGTCCTTCACCATGTCTGGGTCCTTCTTCAGCTCAGGAAAGGCATCTCCCTGCAGACTCAAGAGGATTAACCCTTCAGCACGGAGATTTGAAGTCTTCAGCAGGTAACAGTGAAGGAGAAGAACTTACCAGTGATTGCACCACTACATCAACCAGAGTAGCAAAGAAACCCTTGGGGGCATTGAGCTTCTCATGGGAGTAGCGCACAGCCCGCCGGAGAATCCGCCTCAGCACGTACCTAGGGCACAGCAGAGAAACCTTGCACCTCTGAGTTGCTCTCAGGAGATCCACCAGCACCCACCTACCAGCACCACCTCCCAGGACCAAGAGCACAGGGTTCCCTTCCCACATTTTCTCTCCAGTACCAGGCCAGCGGTGGGGCGCCAGATCCCAGCTCTGTGACCCAGACTTACTGTGTGCTCCAGAGTCTGACCTGTGAGCCCAGCACAGCAACCCCAGCCCAAATTCAACAGTTTCTTTGACAGTAGCACTGCACCCCACAGGGTTTTGTGCCTGTCTGCCCACAGTGACCCTTTCTGGGGGCTGACCCAGCAGGACTGGTACGTGCAGAACCCTCAGACCTCTGCCTAAGCCTTTTAGGCGGACCTTAACAGTTGGACTCGATTTTCCAGGTCCCTTCCAAGCCCAACGGTTCTATGACTGACTCTTACCCTCTGCCAGTGTTGTCAGGTCTGCCCCCGTCGGAGAGGGCCAGCGTGATGGTCCGTGCGTGGTCAGCCAGCACGCGGTAGGCCATGTCGATGCCATCGGCGTCCTCGGCGCCAACCCGCCCCATGTAGGGCCTGGCACCCGTGCCCTGTGCGGAGAGAAGGGGACCGGGATGGACGCTGGGGACCGGTAACGTGGCAGAGCGAGGAACGTGGTGGTTGGGCCACAACAACCCTTGCTGCAATGCTCCAGGGCTTGGGCAGAGTGGCTGGAAAGTGCCTGGTGGAAAAGGACCTGGGGGTGCTGGTGGACAGATGGATGAAGATGAGCCAGTGTGTGCCCAGGTGGCCCAGAAGACCACCAGCAGCCTGGCCTGGATCAGCAGTAGTGTGACCAGCAAGACTAGGGCAAGGATTGTCCCCCTGGACTGGGCACTGGGGAGGCTGCACCTTGAATCCTGGGTTCAATTTCAGGCCCCTCAGTCCAAGAAAGACTTTGACAGGCTGAAGCGTGGCCAGAGAAGGGCAACAAAGCTGCTGTGGAAGGGTCCAGAGCCCAAGTGTGGCAAGGAGCAGCTGAGGGGCCTTGGGGAGTTGAGCCTAGGGTGAGAGTTGACCTTGTTGCTCTCTACAGCTACCTAAAGGAGGTTGTAGTGAGGCTGGTGTTGGTCTCTTCTCCCAAATTACTGATGATAGGACGGGAGGAAACGGCCTCAAGTTGTGCCGGGGGAGGTTGAGGTTGGCCCTGAGGAACAATTTTTTCCCCCTGAGGGTTGTCCAGGGCTGTGCCAGGCTGCCCAGGGCAGTGGTGGAGTCTCCACCCCTGGAGGGGTCTCCAAGCCATGGAGATGTAGTGCTGAGGGACATGGGTTAGCAGCGTCAGAGTTGGCAGAGGTAGGTTAATGATGGGACTTGATGATCTGAAAGGTCTTTGCTAATTTAACAATTCTAGGAAACGTCTCCGAAGCCAAGGCCAGCCCTCCCTGCAGCCACACAGGAGGGACACTCCTCTTGGAAAGAGGTGACTTGGTGAAGCCAGGGAAGACCGAGAGCTGCAAGGCTCTGCCTGGTGCCAGGGCCACATCTCCAGGGCCACAGGATCTCTGAGACCAGAGGGATGAAAAGTCAATTTATCCAACATTAAGAGCCCAGGACAGAAGAGAGGCAGTGGGACAGAGTGCAAGGAAATCATGGTTTGCACATTGGCTCAATGACTCCAGCCTGGCACAATCTGACCAGCCAAGAAACATTTCATGTTCTGTTATATTGAAGATGGTCTCAGATTCCCACTTTTAGGGGGTTTT
>NW_008607189.1:0-5731 GCF_000691845.1 Merops nubicus | reverse complement strand
GGAAAGAGGCTGCTGTACCAAAGCAGAGCTTGCAGGTGGTGCAAACCTCACACCATGGGCCTACAGCCAAGCTCCCAGCACACTGGAGGAAGGCAGAAAAAGACATGTGGGCTGTAACTAGCCAGTGGCTTCAACACCAACGAAAGGCTTCCCTCCACTTCCAACTCTGGAGCTCTGCCCCTCATTCCTCAGAGGCAGCTGGTACCTGGGGTCTTCTTCTGACATTTTTTTCCAGCACAGTCTGCAGCCAGGAAGCTCTGCGTCTTCCACGGAGCAAAAACAAAATACCAAAGGCTTGGACTTGCACGTGCTGCTCCCAGCACTGGTAATGTGGTCTCCACCCAGGAAGAGGCAGCAACAGCACACTGGTTCTGCAAGTGACTGTCACGGTTTAGAGAAAAGAGCTCCTCTCTCAGGGGGTTTGCTACAAAACAGCATGTTTTAGGCAGGAGACTGAAGGACAAACTCTGATTCTGCCTTAGCAGCACCATGTGCTCTCTACTGCATGGCAAAAAAGATGGCACTTGGCCACAGGGGACTGCAGAGCATCTCCCACTTGGAGAGGACCAAGGAGTGTGCCATGGAACCACCTTGGAAAGCTGCACAACTCATTGTCCTGGCAACATGCCCCAAGGTACCAGCTACTGTGCCAGCCTGCACTCCTATCCCCAGCAAAGTACAAACCCATGGGACTTGGAGCAACTGGGAAAGCAGAGACCTGCAGATATAGTCACCCTGTCCCACCAGCCCCATGCATCTCCCCAGGGATTTGGGGAATGGAGGCAGCTGGAGCAGGCCCAGACTCCCCAGTTCATACCTTCTGGATGGCTTCAAAGTAAGGAAGGAAAAGGTCAGTGTCATAGTTGGACATCTTGTTCTGCAGCACTGAGACCAGTCTCTCCAGGCCCATCCCGGTATCGATGCTTTTCTTGGGAAGAGGTTTCAGTGTCCCATCAGCTTCCCTGTCCAGCCACAAAAAGAAAGATAAGCTGTTACGGATGGGGAGCTCTGCAGGGGCAACCTCAGCTCTCCACTCATCTCCGTGAGATTTTGTTCCACCAGCTTTATGATACAGGCCCACATACAAGCCACACACAAGAAAAGTTTGTAAAAATATAGTTAACAAGACCCTCTAGTGACAACTTAGAACCAGAACAGGGTGACATTGATTCCCTCCTGAACCCCTGGCAGATGAACCGAGAAAATCTTTCCAGTCCGCCCCCAAAGCCAGTGTGACCAACTTCTTCTGTACAGCTGGGTGGGGGGCCAGAGCATCATAAACTGGGTGGCTCCTGGACAAGAGAGAACAGCGAGCAAGCCAGGAGCCGTGACACCAGCCCGAGCAGCCTGGGGAAGGAAGGAGGCCTGGCTCACCTGTTGAACTGTATGAACACCAGGTTCCAGATCTCCAGGACGTTGGGGTCATCCTGATTGACCAGGTGGGCAGCGTCTCTGTCCCCGATCCGGTCATAGTGGATCTCGCTGCAAGGGCCACAGGGACCCGTGTCTCCCATTTCCCAGAAGTTGTCCTTCATATTGCCAGGCAGAATCCTGCTCTCAGCCAACCTGGGAGGAGAAACTTGTACTGAATATCAGAGACAGAGCAATGAAAGAATTCCCCATGCTATGGGCTACACCAGAGAAACCTCAGCTCACTAATTCCCTTGATCAGCAGATGAACTGTCAGTCTTGACACAGACTAATCTCAGGATCCCTACTGAGGAGGATCAAGTGAACATGTCTGGCACTTGTCCCAGGTGCAGGCAGAAGCCTACACACCACCATGGTCTTCTTATCAGGGCCTGTTGGGACAGGGCAAGGGGGGATGGTTTGAAACTAAAAGAGGGAGATTTAGACTAGAGAGAAGGAAGAAATGTTTGACACTGAGGGTGGTGAGCCCCTGGCCCAGGCTGCCCAGAGAGCTGGTGGATTCCCCATCCCTGGAACCATTCCAGGTGAGGTTGGCCGGGGCTCTGAGCAACCTGCTCTAGCTGCAGATGTCCCTGCTCCCTGCAGGGGGTGGGACTGGATAGTCTTGAAAGATCCCTTCCCACCCAAACCAGTCCATGATCCTACCACTCAGCTAAGCCACCATCCAGAAGACAGCAGATGTCCAGCTTTAACACACACGAGGTGGATTTGGTGCCACAGCACACAGGTGTGTCAGGGGGTCAGTGGTGGTTTCAGAGTGGACTACAAACCACAAGACTAAAGGCACAAGACTAAAAGCACCATTCCACTGCCACATCGAGCTCTGGCCACCCACAGCTTGAGTGCTGAGTGCTCGCTTCCTCAAGGAGGGTGACGTAGAAGTAGCAAGCATATAGAGGAGGGCAACTAAAACCATCCAGGGGTGGAACGGCTGCCTTAGGAAGAGAGTAGGGCCGTTCTGTTTGGAGAGGACAAGGCTACTGGGAGACTACTGTGGAGATTCAGAAAAACCCAAGAGGGTCAAACCACAATCAAACATGATCTGAAGGAGCAGGGCACCAACCAGGGGCTACAGGGAAGAGATGAGTGACGGGAGATATTTTGAAATGAAAGCTCTTGGTATCCTCTGTCTAGCCCTTCCCTTTGGCTTTGCAGCTCCACTGCCCTGCAAATGTTATTTGTGACACTTCAACCTTGCTAAAACCTCCTGTTCTATGTGCTGTGCCACACACCATCTTTCTCTGAAGGACTATGGCCCATCAAAACGTGCACCTTCCTCAGCTGAAGGCCTTACCCCAAATTCAACCATATCTGCTTGCATTCCAGGTCTGGCTGCAGTCCTGCAGCCTCGTTGCCACCAAAGTAAGTGACATAGAGCCTTTCAGCAGGGATGCCAAACTCCTTGGTGAGAAGGTCCAGTGCCAGTTTACAAGCAAGTTCCTGCAGAAGGGAAGATGAGGTCAGCAAAGGAATCATAGAATCATTAAGGTTGGGAAATACCTCTCAGATCATCAAGTCCAAGCGTCAACCCAACATTACCATGACCACTAAACCATGTCCTGAAGTATCATGTCTACATGTTTTTTGAGCCCTTCCAGGGGTGGTGACTCCACCAACTCCCTGGGCAGTCTGGCCAAGGCCTCACCACTCTGGAAGGAAAGAAATTCTTCCTGATATCCAACTGAAACCTCCTCTGGCACAACTCAACCCCTTTCCTCTCATCCTATCACTGGTTACTTGGGAGAAGAGACCAACCCCCACCTCCCTACAACCTTCTTTCAGGATCTGGAGAGAGAAAGAAAGAGAGAGAGAATTCAAAGACAGTACTGGCCACTGGAAGTATCAGCAGCTGAACGGCCAAAAACTTTCAGACTTTTGATATAAGAGGCAAATTAATACATGCAGTGAACAGAAAACAATAAACATCTCATATGGCTTCCCAGATGCAGCCAAGTTAACTCCTAGGACATTCACTGCCCCTAAGAAAGCCTTTTAACACTACTGTTATTCTGTATACTTAGCACCCTCTTTCTGACTTTGACCACTATGCTACCAAGAGGCTTGGGAAATGACATCGTTGCTTTATGATCACTCCTGCTTGAAGGCCTGTCCCAGTTACACAGCACATCCAACTCCCCACAGCTTCAGGGCAGCCACAAAAACCTCTGCCTGAAGACTCCACACTGGCAGAGTTAATATAATCAGCTTTGTAAACCTTAAGTAATTAATCTGAAAACATTCTGCAGCGTTGGGGCAGATTCCAAAGGAGCCACAACACCTCAGGAACCACTCTATGCGAGATATTCTCTTTCCTCTTCCCAATTGCTCTGCTGAGCTCACAGAGATGGGCAACATTGTGCAAGAGACTCCGAGCTGCACCTAGCCTGTTTTACCTTGAAGTAATCCCCAAAGGACCAGGAGCCCAACATCTCGAAGAAGGTGTGGTGGTAGACATCCTTCCCAACATCGTCCAGGTCGTTGTGCTTGCCCCCTGCTCGGATGCACTTCTGAGTGTTGGTGGCCCTGCTCAGTTTAGCAAGCGGGTGCGAGGGGTCAATAGTGTTGAGGAAGATGGGTTTGAACTGGGAGAGGAAAAAAAATGAAGGAAAGCATTAAAGGCCTGTTTTGAAACATGGCAAGTGTCACCTACATCACGATACCACCAGCCTGAACATACACGAGGCCGCTCTCAGAAACAAGCCTGCTATTTCCTGCCTGTGAGAAGGCTGCAGCACTGCCTAGAACTCAGCACTCCTCCACATGCATGTGTTCCTGGAGCCCACCAAACCCCAGGACTTCCAAAGGGACTCAGAGTAGCCAGATTTCCAGCTAACAAAATAAAAAAGGCAGTGAAAGCTGAAAGCTGCATGCTGATCTCCAGCAGAGCCCTTCCAGCAGCCCAGCCTCATACACTCTTTAAAGATGCCGTCGGTCATTTGTGCCAGGACTAGCTGTGGTCCAAAGGGTCACGGGAGGGAGACTGGCAGCGCTCCCATCGCTGCCCAGTCAGCCCAGCAGACACAGGAACCTCCTCCAGTGCTCTTGCCAATTTTGTGAGAGCGCAGAGGACTCCAGCAGACTCACCTAACACCTCTTTGTCACCAGAAGGAAGACGGAGAAAACAACAATAATTTTCCACACAAACAGCTTCACGGGTTTCAACTGCTACAGGACACGTTCACAAGGACCACAGGGTGGGAATCCTACCTGGTTCATACCAGCATTGGCAAAGAGCAGCGTGGGGTCGTCCAGGGGGATGGTAGAAGAGGAGTGCACGTAGGTGTGCTCATTTTCCTTGAAGAAGTCAATAAACCGTTGCCGGATCTGGCTAGCTGTTAGTGGAGCTTCCATCCTGAAGCTGGAAGTCACAGCTGTCCACAGCAGGCAGAAGGGAAAGCGGCAAGGCCTTGGTGCAGTCTGAAAAAAAAAAAAACCAAGGCTCTTACACATTTTCAGCTCAAGCAGAAACTTCAGGATCACTGCCTCCATCTCCTGAAAGGGTGTCCCCACACTGACAAGGCCACAGTGACTCCTTTAGTTCATCCATCAGTCTGCCCCAAATAGCACTGGCCCAACCCAAAACTGCCTCCTCCAAACCTCTCTGATTTCTAGAGTTCTACCTCAAGTTACCCATTCTTCATAAATGTGGTTTTAAAATACCAAGTTCACCTGGATACTAAACTTAGTAAGAAGCTGTATATAGCTTGCTGGGGACGTGGGGAGTGGGGAAGGGATTGTCAAGTCCTAAAATCATTCAAGGTGATTAAATCAGAGGATCACAGAATATGAAAATGACCTCTGAATATCACCTCACCCACTGCCACTGCTACTGCTCAAAGCAGGGTCAGCTCCAGGCATGCCTGGAAACCTTCCTCCAGAGGAACCACACACCGGCGGTTGCCAGCTTGGAGGTGAGCAGCTCCTGCACATCCTAACGGGGACACGGAGCTGTCCCTGCCCAGGCAGCGCAATGCGGTGCACGAGAGGGCCAAGCTCCCAGCAGCCTGCGCCGGGGCCGGGATTCCTCATGACTAAGGGCTGTTGGAGAAGGGAAGGAGGGAGGTGAGGGGAGAAACAGGGAGCCGAGCAGGGAAGGATGGAGGCGAGGAGGGAAGGAGAGAGCCGAGCAGGGAAGGACGGAGCCGGCACAACAGCGGGTCCCGGTGCAAGCAGGGCCTCTGCCCAGGCACCACCCGCTCTCCATCGCCCAGGAGGAGGAGAGGGCATAGCGGGAACCCGACGGCCGTAGCGCCGGCAGGCAGACAGGTAGGCAGACAGACATTCCCCCGCGGCCCCGGCC
>NW_008607188.1:12617-17393 GCF_000691845.1 Merops nubicus | reverse complement strand
AAAGCACTTAACCACTCTACAACAGCAGCAGCCTGGACAAAGGAGCAGAAATGTGTACATGGATGAATTTTCAGTATTTTCAGTGGGCCTGTAACCAGCTTCATTTGATGATGAATCTTGGTGAAATAGCCATCATGACATGCATTGTGTTCTCTACTGCCCCCTCACCTGGGGAGCTGGGGACAGCCTCTGTAAATGGCATTGTTGGGGGTTTTATTTCTGTGTGTGGTTTTTTTTTTTCTTCTGATTCCATGTTTTTGTTTTTGTTTTTTTTTTTCACAAATGCAACGTGAACCCTAAGCTGTGACTTCTTCCTCTTAATGTCATTTGGGTTCAGAAGGGGATAAACTTTCTATGCAAAATCTGCACAACACAGTCCTGGTGCCATTGTGTTAAGGCACCTTCCCAACACAGAAAGCTCCAAACGACAAAGTCGAGCTACAGTTCAATTTCTGGTTGGGTATCTTTTAAGGAGGTGATAGAAAAACAGCCTCTAAACTAAAATTTAGACAAAAAAGTCCTTGGTGTCCCTCTGTGGAAGGGCCACCCCGTACCAGATAACGGCGTGGAGTGCAGCTATAAGGAGGCAAAATGGGGATCACGTTCTCTGGTGCAGGACTGTCTGGGCTCTCCCTCACACCTCCTGTCCCTGTGTGCTCTGTGGGGATCCTGCCCTCCCGTGTGCCGCGGGAGGCTCCCGCCTGGCTGGAGCTGCACGTTCTGGGCACGGCGACGCCCCGTCCTGCTCCACCTCACCGTGGCTCCCGTGGTGCTCCAGCGACCGACCCGTCTCCCCGCGGGGTGCTGCGTGTGGGAGAGGGGACAGACCAGGACAGTCCTCTCCACGGAGCTCCGGCGGCGGCAGCGTCTGTAGATGTCGGCATAGCAGCAGCTTTCCCAAGTGTCGTGTTTCCCTTGAGTAACTGTATTGGAGATAATTCCTTCCCCAATTACCAGCTTTCACTTCGCCCCCGTTTTGTGTTCCCCTTTCCTCATTTCTTTTCGTTGGATGTCTGGTGCTTTTTGCCTTCTGTTACTGTTCCAGTATTTGAACCAAGTACGTGGGTAGGACACCCAGACGCGGGATGTATTGTAACCCTCCTCCCCCTTGTGTTCCCACCCTGAATGCTGCATTACTATTCCTCTTTGCCTTTTTTGTATGATCTTTCACAGCAGTTTTCAATTCATTTAATATTGCATCGGATCCTCCCTTATATGAATTTTTTGTACCTGTTCGTTCAGGATCGGTTCTTAGCATGATTTATTTCTAATAAAGTCATGCTGCTCATGAGTTCTTTTCCTGGTGGCCTGCAGCAGATCAGTACTTTCTGCATCGTGATTGCACAGTGACCTGAACCATCCATAGAGCCTGGAGAGGTTCCAGAGTCATTGGGAATAAAGTGTTTCAAACTGGTGCCTGTTGCTGGAGATGCTGTTTCTACTCATTAAACCGAACTGCAGCATGACATGCAAAAAAGGATGAGGGAGTAGAGGGGACTGGGTGGGGGTCGGGTGCTCAGTCAAGGCCCACACCACTAGCCCTGCTCTAAGCAAACCTGTCCACTGGACCTAGATGAAGTTTTGGGTTTTCATTCAAGAAGTTCTAAAATGCATCAGTATCATAGAACGGTATTTACTGGAGAAAACCTTTAAGATCAAATATAAGCATTAACCATGTCCCTCAGCACCACATCTCCACAGCTTGGAAACCCCTCCAGGGGTGGGGACTCCACCACTGCCCTGGGCAGCCTGGCACAGCCCTTGCCAGGGAGACATTGCTCCTCAGGGCCAACCTCAACCTCCCCTGGGGCAACTTGAGGCTTTTTCCCTCTTGTCCTGTGGCTTGTTTCTTATGAGAAGAGCCCGACCCCCACCTGGCTCCAACCTCCTGTCAGGGAGCTGTGGAGATTGAGGTATTCTTCCCCTGAGCCTCCCCTGCTCCAGGCTCAACAACCCCAGGCTCATCAGAATGTGTCACACAAAAAAAATGTTGAAAAAAGGTTCAATGACTTCTTACCTCTTTAGTTCCCACTAGAGAAGTATCTGGTTACTGGTTTGACTGGAGTATATCAAAGATACCTTCAAACTGCAGAAGGAAAGTAAAGCTCGTGAGGTTAACACCGAGTCCCTCCAAGATAACCAGCCTGCAGTGACAGTCATGCTGCCAGAGCTGGACCTTTTTTCCCAGTCTGTTTCTTGCTAGTTACAAGAGGGCTACACCCACACACCTGAGCAGTCAGCCTGAGCTGCCTTCTGGTTTTCACCCTTCCAGCTCAGACAAAGCTCTCCAAAACCACCAGGACCAGGCTGGCTGGACTTCGCTGCCCAGCATGAATTGAGGCATTTCCACCCTCCATGGGGATTTTCTGTGCCTGCCTTTAAATCTCAGTGCTGGGTGCTAGGGAGCTTACCTGTAACTGCAAGCCTTTCACTGTCGGTCTCCAAGAGGACAGAGGGTTCAAGCTGGGAAGGGAGAGGATGAGTCCTCTGGCTGAGGGCACAACCTGACAGTTCAACAAGAACTTCTGCAAGGGCAACAACGAAGGGAGCTGCTTCCTAGGTTAAAAGATGAGTGTGGATTAGGCAAACTGCAGAATACCATTAGGCCAAAAGACAGAATTCCGTTCAGGTAGGTGGAAATTGCTGTTTTAGCAAGGTTCTAGGCAGATTGGGCAAGGAAGGAGGAAGGCAGCTTTGCACAGCGTGGGTGTTAATCTAAACTGAGACTGAGGGCCCAGTGGAAGACACGTCCTGCCTGGTCTAAGCTTACACTTCCTTCTGTTTTCCCCTGTTTGGAAAATGGGTCTCTTCATGAAATGGTCTTAAACTCTGTGAAAACCTGCAGAAGGGTACAAAACCCCCAAATACTCAAACCCCAGCCACACAAACACACGTAAATAGTTCTTAAGTTGCCAGTTTAGACTTTGAAAGTTAAGTGTCTCTTAATTCGTCACTGCTGATGATTACAGCAATTGCCACACAAACGTACTTCACTAAAGAAGCCCCCTCTGAAATAAAATATGATAATTCTTAAAATTTCACCCTGTGAGGAGTTCCAAACATGCCCCATTAAATGGCCAAACTTTCTGTCACAGGATACTCTTGAAGCACATTTTTAAATGGGGAGGATTACCACAATATCAGAGGGAAAGGGCTGTTTACCACACTGAAAAGTTTCAGGGGAGGCATAAGCAGGACCAGATTATTATTATTATTTTTAAGGTAGTCTCAAGATTGGCAGGAGGCTGTCATGCCATTTAGGCTACTCAGGCTGGCACTCTGTCCTTCTTTTAAAGGTTCAACTAGATATCCAATTTTCCATCCTGCTGCTGAAGGCCAGTTCTTTCTTCCAGGTTTGCTTCAAAGACATTGATTTAAAGTGATGGAAACCAAATCTGGTGTACATGGAAAAGCCTTAACGTGTAGAAGCTGCCAGGAAAAAAGGAGTAAACTGTTTGTTCTGAACCAAAGATGCAAAAGGACAACAAGAAGAAGCTTGGAGCTCATGCAATGGGAATTTTTAAGTCTCCTTATCCTGCAGAGGTCTTTAATTGCACGTGGTTAACAAAAGACATCATCTTACCAAAGGACTCATTTACAGGCAGATAGGCCTTCACCACAAACATTGTGAGTCCCTGCCACGTGGGATTCTTCAGATCAGAAGGTTCCAGTTACTGCATGTAGTGACTGCACCAGGTTGTAGTTTACATACACACAGTGAGGCAAAAGCACCCTGTGCTCGGTGAGTTACCTTGAGCTGCCTTTGGGCAGAGGAAAGCAGAGTCCTCCAGTGCTTTGTAATGAATGCAATTACTACAGGATGCAGATCTTATACAAAAAGGATCTCATCATCTCTTATCTGAGAACTTGCAGCATGGCTGACAAGCACCCTGATAAAAACTGTACTTAAACCCCACTTGTGCTTAGAAACACACCACTAAAGCTTCCCTTGCTTTGTCATGACAGGTCTCACAAGTTATCAGAGTGAAAAAATTCTCCATTTTGTTGTTTTGTCCTCACTTGCACTCATCTTCAGCCCCCGTGGTAAGACATTTTCTAAGCAGCTGAGCTGGTGGATTTCCTGCCCACCATCCAGCACCACGGTCTGGAGTTAATTAAACAGGCTTTTAAATCTTCCAAGTGCTCTTAAGACAAATTGGTATGTGAATAGCTGTACTTGGTGATAAATACATCACCATGGAATGTATTTTCCAGGCTTTTTCATGGAAGAATTTAATTTACAGAAAAAAATCTATTTATTCGAAGGACAGAATGTTCGAATAGCTCAAAAAAAGCTTATTTAAAAAAAATAAAACATCCTTGCTGCTCTTTCTGGTTATTTAGGATACCTATTGTTTGTTCTGAATGTTTACAGTGACAGAAAGAAAGGAGGGGAAAAAAACAAATTGCTTTTCCAGAAGTACTGACAATTCGTGGACAGGATAATTCACCTCCCCAACTACATTTTGCTGTTTCCATTTAATCTTTTCCTATCTTTGGAATAAAAAAACCCTTTTCTCAAAGTCTTTGCATCACTGAGCTAAAGGACACAGAGCTATCATGGTTTCTTGGAGGAGGATGTGGAAACATGACCACGTATCCATCTGTCACACGCCTGTGCTGAGTTAATGGCTAGACCTGGTGCTCTCAAGGGTCTGTTCCAACCTCAGTGTACACAAAATACCCATTTCCATACCCGTTTTTCCAGCAGGCAGGGGTCTCCGTGAGCCTGGGCTGTGCTGTAGGAGCTGAGGCATCCAGCACCCTCCTGGCTGC